>NC_052316.1:43792563-43938242 GCF_016432855.1 Salvelinus namaycush | reverse complement strand
AATCCAACATATCCCCAGCCCTTTATGTCACACCCCCTATCTGTCTCTCTCAGCTCTGTCCAGGGGAGTCTTCGCTCCCCACACCTCCATCACCATCCCTGGGAGACCACCACATCTCATCCAACCGCTCTCCAGCACCAACTTGTGCCTCCACACGCAATCCTCCACTGGCAACACACACACCACCGCTAACCCACACTAGAGAGTCCCCAAACCCCCAGTTGCTCAGCCCTGAGTCCAAACCCCAGACCACCTCCAGCATCCTGCGGAGGAAGGTGCTGTCCAAGGAAACGATGAGGCAGTACCAGGACAAGAATCTCCAGAGGCAGGGCAGCAGCAAGAACCGAGAGAGTCTGGGGGTGAAGGCCAGGCAGCCTTCAGTGCTGGTGCCCTGGGAGAGAGAGAGCCCAGAGGAGATGGGTCAGGGAGAGGACCTGGAGCTGTGGCAAGAACGGGGCAGGGTCTCGGGGGCAGAGGTCCAGGAGAAAGGACTTCTGGAGGAGATAGATTCCATGTGTCATCTCGGCTCAGACTTTCAGACCAGCCTACAACTGTCCCAGGTTCACTGCAAAACCAACAACACACATGATAATACCCATGACAACAACCACAGCCACAGCAAAGCCACAGACAAGTCTTGAGACAGAAGCAGGGACAGGGACAAGGGACAGGGGTGGTTGAGGTAGAAGTTGCCTCTAACCACAGATCTACAATCAGACTGCCCTCCTCAAATCCTAACCTTAACCACTGAGGGAAGAAATGCAAAAACAGACCTTGGACCGCAGGAATTCACAGTGACACTGCCAGGGAACTGGAAATGATGCGTGTGTTCGCCCTGATACGACTCTTTGACTTACACTTGTTTTTTTCCTCTCTTCCTGCCAAGTTTAGGTGTCTCAGTTGAAGACCGGTCATCTTGGTTCTCTTTCTAACATGCCTCAGAATTCAAACAAACCGTCTTATAAATGAAACACAGACTTACCATGTAAACAAAGGGACATCTGTGATGGATTTTCACTCGCATGAAATGGTACTTATTACTCATTTACATGGTACTAAAAGATGAGTGTGTTTTAATTAATAGAGAAAACATTTAGTTTTCCTCAGATCTGAAGGTATTGTAAAGACACAAAGGAACCCCGCCCCCCCCCGCGACCTAAGTAACTGTTCTGCTGGAAAGTTGCCTAACACGATGCCTTAAACAGAGCTGTGATTTGCTGTTGGCACGGCTCAGTCTTAAAATGTGTAATATATATATATATAGCTGTTACTCTGGAAATGTTTGATCTGCTTAGATCCACTATCACATGTCATGAATGTGGAAAATGGACAGCTTTTTCACAGCACGTAGAGATAGTAAAGGTAGTTTAATATATGTTGCTCAGTTTAGTCTATTTAGATAGGGGTTTTTCTTAAGTGTTTTTCTCAGGATGCTCCTGTTTGTCAGGACATAAAGGAGTTGTGTAAACCGATGATAGGAATGAATAGACAATCCTCTCACTCTTTCTCTCACTCTTTCTCTCACTCTTTCTCTCTCTCTCTCACTCTCTCTCTCACTCTGTCTGTTTCTCTCTCTCTCTCACACTCTGTCTGTTTCTCTCTCTCTTTCGCTCTCTGTCTGTTTTTCTCTCTCTCTCCATCTCTCTCTCTCACTCTGTCTGTTTCTCATTCTGTCTGTTTCTGTCTGTTTCTCTCTCTCTCCATCTCATTCTGTCTGTTTCTCTCTATCTCTCTCTGTTTCTCTCCTTCTCTCCACTTCTTCCTGCTCGCCTTCATTCACCTTTCCTTGCTCACCATCTTACAACATCTCTTTCCATCCTCCTCTCTCTTCCGTCCTTCCCCCTGGTTTTTGGAGGCTGACAGTTAAAATGGAGGCTGACAGCTAAAATGGAGGCTGACAGTTAAAATGGAGGCTGACAGTTAAAATGGAGGCTGACAGCTAAAATGGAGGCTGACAGCTAAAATGGAGGCTGACAGTTAAAATGGAGGCTGACAGTTAAAATGGAGGCTGACAGCTAAAATGGAGGCTGACAGCTAAAATGGAGGCTGACAGCTAAAATGGAGGCTGACAGCTAAAATGGAGGCTGACAGCTAAAATGGAGGCCAGTAGAGTTGAGTGCTTTAAGTGGAGTGGGATTTCACAAACTAAAATCGTTGCTATGTGCGCACACCAAATGAAATGCAAGCTTTCTCCTAAACACTGAGTTGACGTTTTCACATTGTGTTTTACCAGAAGGCTTGAGATGATTGTAGAAGGATAACAAAGCAATACGGCTCTCCTCAGAGAGTATGGACAGACGTCTGAAGTGATTTTTAAAACAATCTCCCATGGAGAGAATGCAAGCCCTTTGGGTAATGTCCAGAGATTGTGACCACTCACTATAGTACCACTATAGTACATACAGACAGAATAAAGTATTTTCCAGCTCTTGTTTGTGGTTATGTTATGTTATGTTGATGAGTTTAGCCAGTTTTCTCTAGTGCTGTTGGGTGTGCCAATTTACCGGTAGCCCTCGCTTCCTCCCTGAGTGCCAGGCTGTGCTAACGATGAGGTTGTAAAGCGTTCGCAGTGGTTCTGAGAAGTCCCTCGTCTCAGCTATTCATTTGGATTTGAAAGGGCCCCGTGTACAATTTGTTGGCCTGTTTCATTTCACTCCCCAAAATGTTACCTATTTGGATAGTTTTGAAGTTTGAAAGCTGTCAATATACTATGCAAAAAAAACACATTTAAAGTTTCCAAATTCTGAATAGAATTTTACTTTACCACTATTCATGAATTGTAATCAGATCAGGTAATTGATAATCATATTTGTAAATCCATTGATTAACTGATGGTTTCATTAGATTATCTGTCATTTGGTCAAAATGTGGGTTTGTGTGTAAGAATGAAGGGCGTGCCTTACAGTATATGAGTAATACTTAGTGTGGTCAACACAAGGTATTAGGGAGAAAATGCCATTGCTAATGTATCTTTAATCTGCTATATGTAACTTTTTGGGTGACCTGACACAATTCAGAGTTATAGATCTTTCATTCTCATTGAAAGCCAGTCTAAGAAGCGGTAGATCTGTTCTATGTGCTCTATTTCTATGCTTAGTTTATGGGTCTTTTACTTTCGATTTTGTACACCAGCTTCAAACAGCTGAAAATACAATATTTTTAGTTAATGAGAAGATATTTCACAGCGGTTTAGATGGTATAATGATTCTCTATACTATACTTAGTTGTTTTTTCGTGAACTGTTAGAATTTTAGGAACCAGGAAATGGAGGAATGATTTCCGCATAGTGAATCTTTTAAAGAGGTCAAGTCCTCTCAACATTTCAATAGCTATTGTCTGCAGTGTATATGCATGGAAAACCACTGGTTCGCTCAGTGATGAGACTCAGAGCTTAAACCACATCCTTAAATGTATGTTGTCAGTTCTTTAACCTATGAAACAGAGTTCAACCTATTTGATCTACTAGACGCTGTCATTCTATCTCTGTTTTCCATGTCCATGTGTGCTCGTAGTGTTTTTCTCTTTGCTAGTATTTCAATGATCTTTCTGACTGAGCTCACAAAATAGAGAATGATCTTGCTATTTCTTTGTTGGAAGATGTTCTCTATGTAGTTATATTTCAAGCTTTGTTTCAGAATGATGAAATATTATTTTCAATGATTGGACATGTTTTTTCTTCTTCTGATTACAGTATTTTAAAAGGAGTTTAATAATATATAGTATATTGTATCATGATTCACAGAACAAACACCTAAAATGTTATTGTTGTTGGATCTTATTTTGGGGAAAAGAGGCATTTTTTTCCATCCAGTCACTCAGCACGTTACAGTATTTCAGTTCATGAGGTGGCAGAAATTCTTGCAATGAATTCACTTTATTTTTCAGTTTTTGTTATACATATATGAATGTCTTTTTAAATTCAAAATGTTTTAGTTTTTTTCCTTCAAAATATTACCCATGCTCTGCTAATCTTATTTTGTTGTTGAATGTTTTTTTCCGTTAATCAAATCAAATGGAGAAAAAAAAGATGGTGTCAGGTCCGGTAGTATTGTTCAATATCCATCCTTGCCTTGCAAACATGGTGTTGAAATACTGTACTTAGTAGTTATTTTATTATCAAACTGAATTTATTTCTCATGTACTACATGACTACTGTATTTAACTGCTGTGGATTGTGATGGTTTACTTGAGCAATGTCTTCCTAACACAGTCGGCGAGGAATCCTGTGTGGCTGATTATCAGTGTACTGAAAAGCTGGTATTTGTATGACTGAATGTCTGGTTACTGTCTCACTGCTTACATGCTGATGCAGAAGAAAACAGGATAAAAGCTGACAGCTTCTATTCTCTTATGCTATGATTAAATGTCCCTTTTTCCTAATACCCATGTGATATTAAAGATCAAAACCACTGTTTGTCAAGAAAACGAACGGAGGCATATCACTTGTCTTTTAAAACGTCCATTTAGTGACTGACAGTACTGAGAGTGACGCAGTTCATTCATTCACCTTGTTCACTGGTCCCTAGACATGGTACTGTAATGATTTGAATATGCCGTGTACAACCTACTGAAGTCTAGTGTGTGCAAACTTACTTGACATGGTACTGTAACTTACTTGCATGTTCTCAATGCAGAGAAAAAAACATCATATAGGTGAATGTAACATGCTATGGACTTAGTGGTACAACTTTATCCTCTGTATCCTCTGTGAACTTTAACATTCATTATGTTCATGTATATGGAACATTTTCCTGTATTCCATTTTCAATTATATCTCAATAAATAATACATAATACTACGAAAGGTCAGTGCAATTCTATTCTCCTTTAATGAAAGTTGATTATTTACCTCAAAATGACATTTTAGAAAGCTGTAGACATATTAGGCAATGTTAACTTATGACTGCTGTTTGCTGGGAGTGGGAAGGGATTGTCAGATCAGGAATTGCCAATCGGCTCACTTCACTCTAATGCCCTCTTCTCCTTGAGGTTCCTCAACAGTGAACACATTGCCATTGGCATACCCACTATGGCAGTCACTATGGAGGCTGCGGTGGCCATAGTGAAGTGCTCCTTGGGGTCCAGCTGAAGGACACCGTGGTGCCCTACGATAACCACTTCTGGTGCTCGTCTGTGAGGGAGCGATGATCAGAGCGGAGCTTCTTGTGTTCGCTCAGTGTCTCGCCAGTGGGCACAATACTCTGATGCTCCGCTGTAAGTGTTCCCATCAGGGCAGGCATTGATTTGATAGCTCAGGGTGACACGTGGAGGCTGTCGCACAGCGAGTGTTCAGGTCCAAGAGCTTTCTGGACAGTACTTTGGTCTCCTTGGCCATCCGGTTAGCATGGCTGCGTTGAGCCTCCAGGAGGGCACTGAGGTCACTTCTCCAGGAGCCTGACACTCGAACGAGGAGACAGCGATATAGAGGCCGGCGTGTGAGATACCTGATGAGAGTACGTCGGAAATAAATCACCCTCCATTCTATTGGCGAACGTTCAATCACTGGAGAGGGAACTGGATGAGCTTGGTTTGAGACTATCCTATCAATCTGAATAACTGTAATATTCTATGTTTCTCCGAGTCGTGGCTGAACAAGGACATGGTAAATATAAATCTAGCTATACATCAGAATGACAGAGTGGTGGTGTCGGGGAAACTCAGGGGAGGGGGTGTGTCCCATCAGCTGGTGCACGATCTCTAATACCTCATGATAAGCTGCTGACTATGCTATTTACAAAGAGAGTTTTCATCTATATTTTTCGTAGCTGTCTATTTACCTCCACAAACCGATGCTGGAACTTAGATCTCACTCATTGAGCTGTATAGGGCCATAAGAAAACAAGAAAATACTCACCCAGAGGCGGTGCTCGTAGTGGCCAGGGATTTTAATGCAGGAAAACTAAAATCCAATTTACCTCATTTCTACCAGCATGTTACTTGTGCAACTAGAGGCGAAAAAACTCTAGACCACCTTTACTCCACAAACAGAGACGCACATAAAGTTCTCCTTCGTCCTTCATTTGGCAAATCTGACCATAACTATCCTTCTGATTCCTGCTTATAAGCAAAAACTCTAAACAGGAAGTACCAGTGACTCTTGATACAGAAGTGGTCTGATGAAGCGGATACTAAACTACAGGACCGTTTCTCTAGCACAGACTGGAATATGTTCCGGGATTCATCTGATGGCATTGAGGAGTATACCACATCAGTCACCGGCTTCATTAATAAGTGCATCGATGACGTCTTCCCCGCAGTGACCGTACGTACATATCCCAACCAGAAGCCATGGATTACAGGCAACATCCTCACTGAGCCAAAGGCTACAACTGACGCTTTTAAGGAGCGGGACACTAATCCGGATGCTTATAAGAAATTTCGCTACACCATCCGACCACCATCAAACATGCAAAACTTCAATACAGGACCGAGATTAAATTCTACTATAGCAGCTCTTTATTTATTTAACCTTTATTTAACTATGCAAGTCAGTTAAGAACAAATTCTTAATTACAATGGCGGTCTAGGAACAGTGGGTTAACTGCCTTGTTCAGGGGCAGAATGACAGATTTTTACCTTGTCAGTTCAGGATTCAATCATCTTGCAACCTTTCAGTTACTAGTACAACGCTCTAACCACTAGGCTACCTGCCGCCCCAGCTCTGATGCTCGTCGGATGTGGCAGGTGTTTGCAAACTATCACGGATTACAAAAGGGAAACCCTGCCGTGAGCAGTCCAGTGACGCAAGCCTACCAGACGAGTGAAATAGCTTCTATGCTCACTTCAAGGCTAGCAACACTGAATACCAGCTGTTCCGGACAACTGTGTGATCATTCTCTCTGTAGCCGATGTGAGTAAGTCCTTCAAACAGGTTAGTATTCACAAGGCCGCAGGGCCAGACAGATTACCAGGACGTGTACTGAGAGCATGCGCTCACCAACTGGCAAGTGTCTTCACTGACATGTTCAACCTCTCCCTGACCCAGTCTGTATACCTACATGGTTCAAGCAGACCAACATAGTCCCTGTGCTCAGGAACGCCAAGGTAACCTGTCTAAATGACTATCGCCCCGTAGCACTCACATCTTTAGCCATGAAATGCTTTGAAAGGCTGGTCATGGCTCACGATACCATCATCCCAGACCCTCTTTTCCCACTCCAATTCGCATACCGCCCCAACAGGTCCCCAGATGATGCGGTCTCTATTGCACTCCACACTGCCCTCTCCCACCTGGACAAGAGGAACACCTATGTGAGCATGCTCTTCATTGACTACAGCTCAGCGTTCAACACCATAGTGCTCTCCAAGCCAATCAATAAGCTAAGGACCCTGGGATTAAATGCCTCCCTCTGCAACTGGATCCTGAACTTCCTGACGGGCTGCCCTCAGGTGGTGAAGGTAGGCAACAACGCATCCACCAGGCTGACCCTCAACACAGGAGCCCCTACTGTACTCCCTGTTCAACCTTGACTGAGTGGCTGCGCACGACTCCAACACCATCATTACGTTTGAAGATGACACAACGGTGTTAGGCCTGTTCACCGACGACAATGAGACGGCCTACAGGGAGCAGGTCAGAGACCTGGCAGTGTGGTGCTAAGACAGCAGCCTGTCCCTCAACCCCTGTAGCTATGCAGACAGCTGGTGGTGTTCCTCTAGCTGCTGCTCAGTGAGGGAAACCTAAAAACTTTGGCGCTTACAGAGGAGGTATTGGTGGTCACCCTCTAGCACTTGCTGCTTGGCTTTAAACTCCTGTTGCTCTGTGATTAGTAGTCTGGCTCTCCGTAGCCAGACTGAGCGTGTGAGTTCAGCATCTTGTGAGAAATTGATCTCCTGGCCAGAATTTGCTCATGAAGCTGCGGTTAAAGTCCCTCAACCGGTCTGAGAGGTTTTCTGACTCAGCCAGTTCCTTGGCCACAGCCTGCTCCAGCTCTGAGCAGACAACTCTGGTCTCCTTCTGCTGTTCAGTGAGGGCAGAATCAAGGTCATTCTGGAGCTTTGTGTTCCTGGTCTGCTCCTCTGTGATCTGTGATTTGAGTTGGTTTGCTTGAAGCTGAAACTTCAAGCTGGAGAATTTATCCTTCAGTGAGACCTGAAGCTGAGATAGGAGGCTGTTATGCTCCCTATCAATGGTCTTGAGCTCAGACTGGAGGTCCAAATGCTCACCAGCTGTATCCTGGAGCTTGATCTGGAGGATCAGCTCCTGGTGTTTGGCTGACAAGGTGTGGAACTCAGAGAAGAGTTATTGGTGTTCGTTCTCCAGTGCCCAGTGTTCGACCTTTAACTCCTGTAGCTCTGTGACTGTGATCATGCTCTCCATAGCCAGACTCTCATAGCTGCTGCGCTCAGCCTGGAGGGAGGAAATGAGATCTTGCTCTTCTCCAAGGCCAGAGTGTGCTCATGGTGCAGTTGATTGTCTCTCTGGAGGCTCTTTCTGGAGTCTCTCTCTCTCTCTCTCTGGATTCTCTCTCTGGAGGCTTGCTTCCAGCCAGGCACTTAGTGCTTTCTGTGCATCCACAGTTTCTGCAGCTCTTTAATGCTGGCGTGCCTCTTATTGTGAATTTTTCAGTACATATGTGGCAATTATTTATTTCAGAAGGAGCCAGCAAAACTAGTGCACTCTTTGTGCTCTAGGTCATTGGACACCATTAGACAGGCACATGGTTATTCTTGTAACTGTTATGGCCAACTATGGTTACACCTCTTGGGTTTTTTCCAGAACAGGGGTTCACCTTTCAGTGGAGTCAGCAGGATGACATTATTGGTTAATCCTGTAGAGTGCCAAGGTCTGTTCCTATGGTCTTACATGCATGAAACTATTTCTGTGACTCTACAGGTTGCATGTCCTAATATGAAGGCAATATGATAACGGTGGCTAAATGCCAGAGGTGATGAGCCATTAAGAGGAGTCACTATGAGTATGACGTAAGAAGGACAAATGTATAAGTATTCTGTGCAAAGATTGGAAGGCAGTTGTTTTCATGAACCAGCTCGGCTTTTATTATGAAGTAATAAAAAGTCTATTTGAACTCACAGGCTCAGGTATTTGTGAAATATGATTGACCAAATATTTCCACGACACTCTCCGCGGCCAGAAGAGCACACTCCTCTAGTGCTGTTTGCCACTGAGAGAGGGAAGCCTGGAGGGCAGCCTGGAGGTGCTGGCTCTTCTTCTCCAACAGCTCAGTCTTGTTGGTTCGGCTTTAAGGTGCAGGGAATCCAGGGAACCTTCCTTCCCTGTGTTCTGCTCCTGCAAGGCCTTCAATGCCAGTAGGATGCTGTGCATGTTGGCACTGTGAGTCTTCTCTGCCTCGAAAGCTGAAGCCATTTTATTGGCTTCCAGCTGGGGCTTGACATTTCTTCCACTGCTCCTCAGCTAGCGAAGCCTGAAGAGATGCTTTGGCTGCCCTCGTACTTACCATAGCCTCACTGTGAGGCCAGCTCTGAATCCCTCCTATCATCACTGAGGACCTCAGGGCACACAGGCACCTGTAACACAATATATTGTTTTAAGTGTAGCCATTCTCTTCCCGCAACATATTAACTCACCCAAAGAACAGAAGAATTACTGTGACCAGTTCACTCAATAGTAGTTCAATCGAGTACAGGATTAACTGAATAAACAGCAGAGACAGAATGCAATATGGAATTGTATTAAATACTTTGGGGTGTGACACCTCGTCTCAGAGGAATGCTCCTTGGAGCCAGATGCTGATGACGGGTAACCCTTTGCAGGGCAGCTGACAATATCAATCAATCAAGTTTATTTTATATAGCCCTTCGTACATCAGCTAATATCTCGAAGTGCTGTACAGAAACCCAGCCTAAAACCCCAAACAGCAAGCAATGCAGGTGTAGAAGCACGGTGGCTAGGAAAAACTCCCATGAAAGGCCAAAACCTAGGAAGAAACCTAGAGAGGAACCAGGCTATGAGGGGTGGCCAGTCCTCTTCTGGCTGTGCCGGGTGGAGATTATAACAGAACATGGCCAAGATGTTCAAAATGTTCATAAATGACAACCATGGTCAAATAATAATCAGGAATAAATGTCAGTTGGCTTTTCATAGCCGATCATTAAGAGTTGAAAACAGCAGGTCTGGGACAGGTAGGGGTTCCATAACCGCAGGCAGAACAGTTGAAACTGGAACAGCAGCAAGGCCAGGTGGACTGGGGACAGCAAGGAGTCATCATGCCCGGTAGTCCTGACGTATGGTCCTAGCGCTCAGGTCCTCCGAGAGAGAGAAAGAAAGAGAGAAGGAGAGTATTAGAGAGAGCATACTTAAATTCACACAGGACACTGGATAAGACAGGAGAAGTACTCCAGATATAACCAACTGACCCTAGCCCCCCGACACAAACTACTGCAGCATAAATACTGGAGGCTGAGACAGGAGGGGTCAGGAGACACTGTGGCCCCATCCGATGATACCCCCGGACAGGGCCAAACAGGAAGGATATAACCCCACCCACTTTGCCAAAGCACAGCCCCCGCACCACTAGAGGGATATCTTCAACCACCAACTTACAATCCTGAGACAAGGCCGAGTATAGCCCACAAAGATCTCCACCACAGCACAAACCAAGGGGGGGCGCCAACCCAGACAGGAAGATCACGTCAGTAACTCAACCCACTCAAGTGACGCACCCCTTCTAGGGACGGCATGAAAGAGCACCAGTAAGCCCCTGTCAGCCCCTGTAATAGGGTTAGAGGTAGAGAATCCCAGTGAAGAGAGGGGAACCGGCCAGGCAGAGACAGCAAGGGCGGTTCGTTGCTCCAGAGCCTTTCTGTTCACCTTCACACTCCTGGGCCAGACTACACTCAATCATATGACCTACTGAAGAGATAAGTCTTCAGTAAAGACTTAAAGGTTGAGACCGAGTCTGCGTCTCTCACATGGGTAGGCAGACCATTCCATAAAAAGGGAGATCTATAGGAGAAAGCCCTGCCTCCAGCTGTTTGCTTAGAAATCTAGGGACAATTAGGAGGCCTGCGTCTTGTGACCGTAGCGTACATGTAGGTATGTACGGCAGGACCAACTCGGAAAGATAGGTAGGAGCAATCCATGTAACGCTTTATAGGTTAACAGTAAAACCTTGAAATCAGCCCTTGCCTTAACAGGAAGCCAGTGTAGGGAAGCTAGCACTGGAGTAATATGATCAAATTTCTTGGTTCTAGTCAGGATTCTAGCAGCCGTATTTAGCTCTAACTGAAGTTTATTTAGTGCTTTATCCGGGTAGCCGGAAAGTAGAGCATTGCAGTAGTCTAACTTAGAAGTAACAAATGCATGGATTAATTTTTCTGCATCATTTTTGGACAGAAAATTTCTGATTTTTGCAATGTTACGTAGATGGAAAAAAGCTGTCCTTGAAACAGTCTTGATATGTTCGTCAAAAGAGAGATCAGGGTCAAGAGTAACGCCGAGGTCCTTCACAGTTTTATTTGAGACGACTTTACAACCATCAAGATGAATTGTCAGATTTAACAGAAGATCTCTTTGTTTCTTGGGACCTAGAACAAGCATCTCTGTTTTGTTCGAGTTTAAAAGTAGAAAGTTTTCAGCCATCCACTTCCTTATGTCTGAAACACAGGCTTCTAGCGAGGGCAATTTTGGGGCTTCACCATGTTTCATTGAAATGTACAGCTGTGTGTCATCCGCATAGCAGTGAAAGTTAACATTATGTTTTCGAATAACATCCCCAAGAGGTAAAATATATAGTGAAAACAATAGTGGTCCTAAAACGGAACCTTGAGGAACACCGAAATGCACAGTTGATTTGTCAGAGGACAAACCATTCACAGAGACAAACTGATATCTTTCCGACAGGTAAGATCTAAACCAGGCCAGAACTGGTCCGTGTAGACCAATTTGGGTTTCCAGTCTCTCCAAAAGAATGTGGTGATCGATGGTGTCAAAGGCAGCACTAAGGTCTAGTAGCACGAGGACAGATGCAGAGCCTCGGTCTGACGCCATTAAAAGGTCATTTACCACCTTCACAAGTGCAGTCTCAGTGCTATGATGGGGTCTAAAACCAGACTGAAGCATTTCGTATACATTGTTTGTCTTCAGAAAGGCAGTGAGTTGCTGCGCAACAGCTTTTTCTAAAATTTGAGAGGAATGGAAGATTCGATATAGGCCGATAGTTTTTTATATTTTCCGGGTCAAGGTTTGGCTTTTTCAAGAGAGGCTTTATCACTGCCACTTTTAGTGAGTTTGGTACACATCCGGTGGATAGAGAGCTGTTTATTATGTTCAACATAGGAGGGCCAAGCACAGGAAGCAGCTCTTTCAGCAGTTTAGTAGGAATAGGATCCAGTATGCAGCTTGAAGGTTTAGAGGCCATGATTATTTTCATCATTGTGTCAAGAGATATAGTACTAAAACACTTAAGTGTCTCTCCCGATCCCAGGCCTTGGCAGAGCTGTGCAGATCCAGGACAGCTAAGCCCTGGAGGAATACGCAGATTCAAAGAGGAGTCCGTAATTTGCTTTCTAATGGTCATGATCTTTTCCTCAAAGAAGCTCATGAATTTATTACTGCAAGCCATCCTCTCTTGGGGAATGCTGCTTTTTAGTTAGCTTTGCAACAGTATCAAAAATACATTTTGGATTGTTCTTATTTTCCTCAATTAAGTTGGGAAAGTAGGATGATCGAGCAGCAGTGAGGGCTCTTCAATACTGCACGGTACTGTCTTTCCAAGCTAGTGGGAAGACTTCCAGTTTGGTGTGGCGCCATTTCCGTTCCTATTTTCTGGAAGCTTGCTTCAGAGCTCGGGTATTTTCTGTATACCAGGGAGCTAGTTTCTTATGACAAATGTTTTTCGTTTTTAGGGGTGCAACTGCATCTAGGGTATTGCGCAAGGTTAAATTGAGTTCCTCAGTTAGGTGGTTAACTGATTTTTGTCCTCTGACGTCCTTGGGTAGGCAGAGGGAGTCTGGAAGGGCATCAAGTAATCTTTGTGTTGTCTGAGAATTTATAGCACGACTTTTGATGCTCCTTGGTTGGGGTCTGAGCAGATTATTTGTTGCGATTGCAAACGTAATAAAATGGTGGTCCGATAGTCCAGGATTATGAGGAAAAACATTAAGATCTACAACATTTATTCCATGGGACAAAACTAGGTCCAGAGTATGACTGTGGCAGTGAGTAGGTCCAGAGACATGTTGGACAAAACCCACTGAGTCGATGATGACTCCGAAAGCCTTTTGGAGTGGGTCTGTGGACTTCTCCATATGAATATTAAAATCACCAAAAATTAGAATATTATCTGCTATGACTACAAGGTCCGATAGGAATTCAGGGAACTCAGAGAGGAACGCTGTATATGGCCCAGGAGGCCTGTAAACAGTAGCTATAAAAAGTGATTGAGTAGGCTGCATAGATTTCATGACTAGAAGCTCAAAAGACGAAAACGTCTTTTTTTTTTTTGTAAATTGAAATTTGCTATCGTAAATGTTAGCAACACCTCCGCCTTTGCGGGATGCATGGGGGATATGGTCACTAGTGTAACCAGGAGGTGAGGCCTCATTTAACACAGTAAATTCATCAGGCTTAAGCCATGTTTCAGTCAGGCCAATCACATCAAGATTATGATCAGTGATTAGTTCATTGACTGTAACTGCCTTTGAAGTGAGGGATCTAACATTAAGTAACCCTATTTTGAGATGTGAGGTATCACGATCTCTTTCAATAATGGCAGGAATGGAGGAGGTCTTTATCCTAATGAGATTGATAAGGCGAACACCGCCATGTTTAGTTTTGCCCAACCTAGGTCAACCTAGGTCGAGGCACAGACACAGTCTCAATGGGGATGGCTGAGCTGACTACACTGACTATGCTAGTGGCAGACTCCACTAAGCTGGCAGGTTGGCTAACAGCCTGCTGCCTGGCCTGCACCCTATTTCAAAGAGAACTCTTCCTGCTGGTCCTCAAGGATGGAGGAGTTAGACTCCTCCTGCACCTCCTTGGCTGACTCCTCCTGTACCTCCTTGTCTGACTCCTCCTACTGCTCCTTGTCTGACTCCTCCTACTGCTCCTTGGCTGACTCCTCCTGCACCTCCTTGTCTGACTCCTCCTACTGCTCCTTGGCTGACTCCTCCTGCACCTCCTTGTCTGACTCCTCCTGCACCTCCTTGGCTGACTCCTCCTACTGCTCCTTGGCTGACTCCTCCTGCACCTCCTTGGCTGACTCCTCCTACTGCTCCTTGGCTGACTCCTCCTACTGCTCCTTGGCTGACTCCTCCTACTGCTCCTTGGCTGACTCCTCCTACTGCTCCTTGGCTGACTCCTCCTACTGCTCCTTGGCTGACTCCTCCTACTGCTCCTTGGCTGACTCCTCCTGCACCTCCTTGTCTGACTGCTCCTGCTGCTCCGCAACAATAGGAGTCCTGTAAGAAGAGGAGGCAGCAGCTCTGTGGCTGGCTGAGGATGCAGCAGATACTGGCTGCTCCTCGATGTCCTCACCGATGGAGGAAGTCCTCTTCATAAAGGTCCTGAAGCAGCAACATCACATGAAGCAGAGCTGTATAATGTTAGTATTGATCCCTCATTGAGCAGCATCTTTACCCACTACCATAAATCCAGGATATCAAATTGAGTTAGAATGGACTTGTCGCTTACCTCTGCTTGCTTGTCCTCAGTTTAGGCGCTGTGGGATGAGGAGGCATGTATGGAGGAGGGAGAAGAGGTAGGCTGGTCCTTGATGTCCTCAGAAAAGGAGGAATATGACTCAAAGTCCTCTCCATAAGCTGTCTTACCAGCGGATCCATCTGTGATCTCCTCGGAAACGAAGGAGTCGGACTGGTTCTCCTCGACAAAGGAGGAATCGAACTGTATCTCCTTAACAACAGAGGAGTCGTACTGGATCTCCTCTGCATGGGAGGAGTCGTACTGGATCTCCTCTGCATGGGAGGAGTCGTACTGGATCTCCTCTGCATGGGAGGAGTCGTACTGGATGTCCTCTGCATGGGAGGAGTCGTACTGGATCTCCTCTGCATGGGAGGAGTCGTACTGGATCTCCTCTGCATGGGAGGAGTCGTACTGGATCTCCTCTGCATAGGAGGAGTCGTACTGGATCTCCTCTGCATGGGAGGAGTCGTACTGGATCTCCTCTGCATGGGAGGAGTCGTACTGGATCTCCTCTGCATGGGAGGAGTCGTACTGGATCTCCTCTGCATGGGAGGAGTCGTACTGGATCTCCTCTGCATGGGAGGAGTCGTACTGGATCTCCTCTGCATGGGAGGAGTCGTACTGGATGTCCTCTGCATGGGAGGAGTCGTAGTGGATCTCCTCTGCATGGGAGGAGTCGTAGTGGATCTCCTCTGCATGGGAGGAGTCGTAGTGGATCTCCTCTGCATGGGAGGAGTCGTAGTGGATCTCCTCTGCATGGGAGGAGTCGTACTGGATCTCCTCTGCATGGGAGGAGTCGTAGTGGATCTCCTCTGCATGGGAGGAGTCGTAGTGGATCTCCTCTGCATGGGAGGAGTCGTACTGGATCTCCTCTGCATGGGAGGAGTCGTAGTGGATCTCCTCTGCAGTAGCGGCGTCGGGCTTGTCCTTGATGTCCTAGGCAATCGAGGAGTCCATGTGGTCCTTAATCTCCTCAGCAATGGATTCCTCTCCCTCATAAGAGTGCTGGGGGCAACAGCATCATATGAAGCAGTGGTATCTAATGTCTGCATGGGGCCTTTAAATCCAGGAGATAAAACCTCACCAGCTTAGTGTGGGATGACTGAACAGTCTTGGAGGTGTCACCTCTCTCAGCCTTCAACGCAGACATGTTCCCCGCACGGGGAGAGGAAAGAGCATCAGTGGTAGGCTGGTCCGCCACCTTCTCCTTTGACTCACCGATTTACATACACTTATCCTATACTATTTGAGGCCTCAGTTGAGAAGGCACTGAGTTGCATATTAGAAAAATCTGAAATCTCTGAAAACTTTCAACCTTCACCAAGGAAGAGATTATAAACCAGTGTGTAACAGTCCTTTGGATAATCTGAAAATACTTCAAACTCAGTTGATGGCAACTCATCAAGGTTTATAACCTGACAAAAGAGTGCACTTTAGTTGCACATTTGAAAAATCTGAAATCTCTTAAAGATTTGACCTTTGGTCAGTTGAGAGATCAGCCCCCAGTGTGTAACAGGGTGGAGTTTATGCCCTGCCTGTACATCATCTTAACTTTTACCGCCTCTCAACCCCGTATCCGGGATCACCCCCCACCCCCCCCACACTGATTAGCATCGCTAGCATAGCTTCACAAGTAAATAGTAGCATCTAAATATCATTAAATCACAAGTCCAAGACACCAGATGAAAGATACAGATCTTGTGAATAAACCCATCATTTCTGTTTTTTAAAATGTTTTACAGGGAAGACACAATATGTAAATCTATTAGCTAACCACGTTAGCAAAATACACCATCTTTCTTTGTCCACCATTTTCTCTCTCCACCACTAGCTATCACCAATTCGGCTAAACTAAGATATTGATAGCAACAAACCAAGACAAAAACTCATCAGATGACAGTCTGATAACATATTTATGGTATAGGATAGGTGTTGTTAGAAAAAAGTGCATATTTCAGGTAGAAATCACAGTTTACAATTGCACCGACCATCACAAATCGACTAGAATTACTAGATAGAGCAACGTGTATGACCAATTTACTCATCATAAAACATTTCATAAAAATAGACAAAGCATAGCAATGGAAAGACACAGTTCTTGTGATTTCAGACCATATTTCAGATTTTCTAAGCGTTTTTCAGCGAAAACACAATAAATCGATAAGTTAGCATACCACATGTGAAAACGTTAGTAGAGTATGAATTCAAGGCAAAGGGAGCTATAACGTTATCATCGCCAAAATATATTAATTTTTTCACTAACCTTCTCAGAATTCTTCCGATGACACTCCTGTAACATCATTTTACAACATACATATACAGTTTGTTCGAAAAGGTGCATATTTAGCCATACAAAACCGTGGTTATACAATGGAAATAGTCACAACTCAAGCATCAAAATGAGGGACGTCAGCTTTCAGAGTGATCTAGTTTAATCGAAAGCTAATCATATACTTGACTAAAAAATACAGAGTTGACAGGAATCGAAAGACAAATTAGTTCTTAATGCAACCGCTGACTTACATTTTTAAAATTATCCTTACTTTTCAATACAGGGTTCGCCAAGTGAAGCTATACCAAACAAAATGGCGAAATATGCGTTTAAAATATTTCGACAGAACAACGATTTATCATATTAAATATTGCTTACTTTGAGCTGTTCTTCCATCAGATTCTTGGGCAATGTATTCTTTCTTGGGTTTAATCTTCTTTTGGTCGAAAGATGTCCTTTGTCCGTCTAAATGCCCGCTAACGTTCGACCGGGACCCCGAAATGTGCCCGGTGCTTCACATAGAAATGCATCAAAATCGCACTAAACGGATATAAATTGCTATAAAACGGTTTAAATTAACTACCTTATGATGTTTCTAAGTCCTATATCGAATTAAATTACAGACGGATACATTTTACGTTGATAACCGAGCCTTTGAAAATGGCATCCGGAGGTGTCTTCCTGCGTAAAGGCGAGCGTCGAAAGGGGGGCTACCCTCACTCCTTGGTCCTTTATAACCTCTGAGAGCTACGCAGAAGGCCCATTCCACTTCTCATTGGTTACTGACATCCAGGGGAAGGCGGGTGCAGTTCGTGTCGTTCCATAGGATATACACAGACTTTTAAAACTGATCTGAAATCAGAGCTTCGCTCTCAGACCTTTCACTGTCTGTCATGGATTTCGCTGTAGAAAGAGTTCTGGGTCACCCACAGACATCATTCCAACTTTGTATGAAACTAGAAAGTGTTTTCTATCCAATAGAATTAATAATATGCATATTGTACGAGCAAGAATTGAGTACTAGGCAGTTTAATTTGGAGACGACAAAATGCTAATTCGGAACAGCACCCCCTGTAGTCGCAAGAAGTTAAACAGATGTATTTAGACAAGGATTTCTAATATTACTACGTTAACCCTCTTGTTGTGTTCGTTTCATGTTCATTAATTCTGTGTTCCCGGTCCAAAATGACCGCCCCATTATTGATGATTATAAATCCATAATAATACATATATTATCACCTAATGTTGTGTTAGATCAACTTATGTTCTATTTATGTTCTATTTGCTATTTATGGCCTGTAGGCCTCATTGACCTGAGCTCATACAACTCGTTTTATACAACTCATAATGTATGGGTTATTTTGACTATAACAAATACTCAGATGAAACATGTTGTGCTATTTATCACAGACTACTAATATCCTGCCTGTTTGGCCCTGTCCAGGGGTATCATCGGATGGGGCCACAGTGTCTCCTGACCCCTCCTGTCTCAGCCTCCAGTATTTATGCTGCAGTAGTTTGTGTCGGGGGGCTAGGGTCAGTCTGTTATACAGATACTTATTTTCCACCATGATTTGCAAATAAATTCATTAACAATCCTACAATGTGATTTTCTGGATTTTTTTTCCTCATTTTGTCTGTCATAGTTGAAGTGTACCTATGATGAAAATGACAGGCCTCATCTTTTTAAGTGGGAGAACTTGCACAATTGGTGGCTGACTAAATACTTTTTTGCCCCACTGTATCTGGAGTACTTCTCCTGTCTTATCCGGTGTCCTGTGTGAATTTAAGTATGATCTCTCTAATTCTCTCTCTAATTCTCTCTCTCTTCCTCTCTTTCTTTCTCTCTCTCGGAGGACCTGAGCCCTAGGACCATGCCTCAGGACGACCTGGCATGATGACTCCTTGCTGTCCCCAGTCCACCTGGCCGTGCTGCTGCTCCAGTTTCAACTGTTCTGCCTGCAGCTATGGAACCCTGACCTGTTCACCGGACGTGCTACCTGTCCCAGACCTGCTGTTTTCAACTCTCTAGAGACAGCAGGAGCGGTAGAGATACTCTCAATGATCGGCTATGAAAAGCCAACTGACTTTTACTCCTGAGGTGCTGACTTGTTGCACCCTCGACAACTACTGTGATTATTATTATTTGACCATGCTGGTCATTTATGAACATTTGAACATCTTGGCCATGTTCTGTTATAATCTCCACCTGGCACAGACAGAAGAGGACTGGCCACCCCTCATAGCCTGGTTCCTCTCTAGGTTTCTTCCTAAGTTTTGGCCTTCCTAGGGAGTTTTTCCTAGCCACCATGCTTCTACACCTGCATTGCTTGCTGTTTGGGGTTTTAGGCTGGGTTTCTGTACAGCACTTTGAGATATCAGCTGATGTAAGAAGGGCTATATAAATGGATTTGATTTGATACTTTGTGTCAAAGTTTAACAAGGACTGTCTCCTCCTCACCAGTGTCATAATCAAAGATATGATCAAGGGCCTCACATACAGTATATTGTTTGGTCATTGTGATGCCACAGAATGAATTGTGAGTAAGACCTCAAAAAAGCTTTATATACCGGAGCTGCTAGAAAAGTTCTATATATTATTGAAGCAATGTTGCGATTGTTTGTGAGAATGCCGACAGGTGTCGTTCCCGTGGGGGAAAGATTCTATTTGGGAAAGGTTCCCGTGGGTGTTACCATGGAAGCCTAGAAGGGGAGTGAAGTGTGTGTGTGTACTCAAACACACATGCATGTGGGGGTCTGGGAGAGGAAGTGTGTCCATCTGATGAATGGGCATGTGCCTGCTGTAGCATGTGGCCTGCTGCCCTCTTCCCCGTCCCATTCTCCTGGCCTGCTGTCCTCTTCCCCGTCCCATCCCCCTGGTCTGCTGCCCTCTTCCCCGTCCCATCCCCCTGTCCTGCTGTCCTCTTCCCCGTCCCATCCCCCTGCCCTGCTGTCCTCTTCCCCGTCCCATCCCCCTGCCCCGCTGTCCTCTTCCCCGTCCCATCCCCCTGCCCCGCTGTCCTCTTCCCCGTCCCATCCCCCTGGCCTGCTGTCCTCTTCCCCGTCCCATCCCCCTGCCCCGCTGTCCTCTTCCCCGTCCCATCCCCCTGCCCTGCTGTCCTCTTCCCCGTCCCATCCCCCTGCCCCGCTGTCCTCTTCCCCGTCCCATCCCCCTGGCCTGCTGTCCTCTTCCCCGTCCCATCCCCCTGGCCTGCTGTCCTCTTCCCCGTCCCATCTCCCTGTCCTGCTGTCTTCTTCCCCGTCCCATCCCCCTGGCCTGCTGCCCCCTCCCCGTCCCATCCCCCTGCCCTGCTGCCCCCTCCCCGTCCCATCCCCCTGCCCTGCTGTCCTCTTCCCCATCCCATCCCCCTGCCCTGCTGTCCTCTTCCCCGTCCCATCCCCCTGCCCCGCTGTCCTCTTCCCCGTCCCATCCCCCTGCCCTGCTGTCCTCTTCCCCGTCCCATCCCCCTGGCCTGCTGTCCTCTTCCCCGTCCCATCCCCCTGGCCTGCTGCCCCCTCCCCGTCCCATCCCCCTGACCTGCTGCCCCCTCCCCGTCCCATCCCCCTGGCCTGCTGTCCTCTTCCCCGTCCCATCCCCTTGTCCCTCTGCCCTCTTCCCCGTCCCATCCCCCTGTCCTGCTGTCTTCTTCCCCGTCCCATCCCCCTGTCCTGCTATCCTCTTCCCCGTCCCATCCCCCTGGTCTGCTGTCCTCTTCCCCGTCCCATCCCCCTGTCCTGCTGTCCTCTTCCCCGTCCCATCCCCCTGGTCTGCTGTCCTCTTCCCCGTCCCATCCCCCTGCCCTGCTGTCCTCTTCCCCGTCCCATCCCCCTGGTCTGCTGTCCTCTTCCCCGTCCCATCCCCCTGGCCTGCTGACCTCTTCCCCGTCCCATCCCCCTGGCCTGCTGTCCTCTTCCCCGTCCCATCCCCCTGGCCTGCTGCCCCCTCCCCGTCCCATCCCCCTGGCCTGCTGTCCTCTTCCCCGTCCCATCCCCCTGGCCTGCTGTCCTCTTCCCCGTCCCATCCCCCTGGCCTGCTGTCCTCTTCCCCGTCCCATCCCCCTGGCCTGCTGTCCTCTTCCCAGTCCCATCCCCCTGGCCTGCTGTCCTCTTCCCCGTCCCATCCCCCTGGCCTGCTGCCCCCTCCCCGTCCCATCCCCCTGGCCTGCTGTCCTCTTCCCCGTCCCATCCCCCTGGCCTGCTGTCCTCTTCCCCGTCCCATCCCCCTGGCCTGCTGTCCTCTTCCCCGTCCCATCCCCCTGGCCTGCTGTCCTCTTCCCCGTCCCATCCCCATGTCCTGCTGTCCTCTTCCCCGTCCCATCCCCATGTCCTGCTGTCCTCTTCCCCGTCCCATCCCCCTGTCCTGCTGCCCCCTCCCCGTCCCATCCCCCTGTCCTGCTGCCCTCTTCCCCGTCCCATCCCCCTGTCCTGCTGTCCTCTTCCCCATCCCATCCCCCTGGTCTGCTGCCCTCTTCCCCGTCCCATCTCCCTGGCCTGCTGTCCTCTTCCCCGTCCCATCCCCCTGGTCTGCTGCCCTCTTCCCCGTCCCATCCCCCTGGCCTGCTGTCCTCTTCCCCGTCCCATCCCCCTGTCCTGCTGCCCTCTTCCCCGTCCCATCCCCCTGGCCTGCTGTCCTCTTCCCCGTCCCATCCCCCTGGCCTGCTGTCCTCTTCCCCGTCCCATCCCCCTGGTCTGCTGCCCTCTTCCCCGTCCCATCCCCCTGGCCTGCTGTCCTCTTCCCCGTCCCATCCCCATGTCCTGCTGTCCTCTTCCCCGTCCCATCCCCCTGTCCTGCTGCCTTCTTCCCCGTCCCATCCCCCTGTCCTGCTGTCCTCTTCCCCGTCCCATCCCCCTGTCCTGCTGTCCTCTTCCCCGTCCCATCCCCCTGTCCTGCTGTCTTCTTCCCCGTCCCATCCCCCTGTCCTGCTGTCCTCTTCCCCGTCCCATCCCCCTGTCCTGCTGTCCTCTTCCCCGTCCCATCCCCCTGGCCTGCTGTCCTCTTCCCCGTCCCATCCCCATGTCCTGCTGTCTTCTTCCCCGTCCCATCCCCCTGTCCTGCTGTCTTCTTCCCCGTCCCATCCCCCTGTCCTGCTGTCCTCTTCCCCGTCCCATCCCCCTGTCCTGCTGTCTTCTTCCCCGTCCCATCCCCCTGTCCTGCTGTCTTCTTCCCCGTCCCATCCCCCTGTCCTGCTGTCTTCTTCCCCGTCCCATCCCCCTGTCCTGCTGTCCTCTTCCCCGTCCCATCCCCCTGGCCTGCTGTCCTCTTCCCCGTCCCATCCCCCTGGCCTGCTGTCCTCTTCCCCGTCCCATCCCCCTGTCCTGCTGTCCTCTTCCCCGTCCCATCCCCCTGTCCTGCTGTCTTCTTCCCCGTCCCATCCCCCTGTCCTGCTGTCTTCTTCCCCGTCCCATCCCCCTGTCCTGCTGTCCTCTTCCCCGTCCCATCCCCCTGTCCTGCTGTCTTCTTCCCCGTCCCATCCCCCTGTCCTGCTGTCTTCTTCCCCGTCCCATCCCCCTGTCCTGCTGTCTTCTTCCCCGTCCCATCCCCCTGTCCTGCTGTCCTCTTCCCCGTCCCATCCCCCTGTCCTGCTGTCCTCTTCCCCGTCCCATCCCCCTGTCCTGCTGTCCTCTTCCCCGTCCCATCCCCCTGGTCTGCTGTCCTCTTCTCCGTCCCATCCCCCTGTCCTGCTGTCCTCTTCCCCGTCCCATCCCCCTGGTCTGCTGTCCTCTTCCCCGTCCCATCCCCCTGGCCTGCTGTCCTCTTCCCCGTCCCATCCCCCTGTCCTGCTGTCCTCTTCCCCGTCCCATCCCCCTGGTTCTATAGGGCCAGGTTTAAGGTAGAGCACTATACTGTACATGCGTACTTTGTGTCTGTAGAAAATTGATGAAGTCCCAGGATAATTACTAGCTCATTATAGAGCAGAGCCCAATAAATAGGCATCTCACACACAGCTCTAAGAGCCACTGGGAAACAGTGAATAGAACACACTCAATGATGAGATTACGTAAAAAGACAGCTCTCTCTCTATGTATCTCTCTCTCTGTCTCTCTCTCTCTGCTGTCCATCTGCTGTCTCTCTCTCTCTCTGTGTCTCTGCTGTCTCTCTCTTTCTGCTGTCTCTCTCACTCAACGTCTGTCTCCCTCTCTTTATGTCTCTCTATGTCTCGCTCTCTCTCTATGTCTCTCTCTCTGCTGTCTCTCTGCTGTCTCTCTGCTCTGTCTCTTGCTTGTTCTCTCTCTCTCTTTATGTTTAGGCAAGTCAGTTAAGAACTTAAGAACAAATTCTTATTTACAATGACGGCCTACACCGGCCAAACCCTGGACGACGCTGGGCCAATTGTGCAGCGCCTTATGGGACTCCCAATCACGGCCGGTTGTGATACAGCCTGGATTCGAACCAGCGTGTCTGTAGTGACGCCTGTAGCACTGAGATGCAGTGCCTTAGACGCTTGTTGTACAGCTGGGACAAGGCTACGGTCGGTGGACATCTGGCGCCACCAAGTGGACAATTACTTCCGTTCCCTTGTGGCAGTACTGCTACCAGAGATATTTGATATAAGATCAAATGTTAGTGTCAATATAATTATCTCCAAATTGTTTCCCTCACCAGTATTTCATGTATTATTATTCCAATGTAGCTGTTAATCTGGTTTTAATTCAACAAGGCTTTCTCTCGTTTCCGATTGGAGGGTGGATGACGCCGTGACTGGGGAACCTCCCAATGTGTTACATTGTAACAGTCAAAAGTGGTTATACCCGACGTTGATCAACTCCCAATCTATGTCACCCTTTTTGTAGAGTATCATCTTTGATATTTGGTGGAAAGTTTACAGAGTTCATTTTGGTGTAACCGGTAACAAATTTGACGTGTCTGAGAACGGCACCTTCCTCCCGAAACCATTGTGTGTATCGCTTCTCGGCCTTTTGGCTAAGATAAAGTGTATTTGATATACACTGAGGGTTATTCAGAAATCACTTTGAGATATGTTTGTATTTATAGAATTCTTTGTATTGTTTTTTGGAGATTGTTAGAGGCAAGTTAAACTGGAATGTAATAATACTGGTCAGGTTCTGCAGAACAGCATTTTTTTTAGTAATTTTGCTATTGTTATATTGTTACACTAATTTTGGATACTGTTTTTATGAATCGATGTTATGTAATGCACTGATTTTGTAATTGTATTTCAATGAGAAGTGTAAATAAAAATTATTTAAAAAAAAATCTGTTCTTATCAGTTTAATATCTGATACGTCCCCTATCTGGGGACCATATATTAAATTCATTTTTGGAATAGGGAGATGGAATAGGGGCTTGCTCCGTCCACTCCACGCATCGACCTGGTATTGCAGTACCTCCAGGAACGGTGCACCCCCTGTCGTTGTAAAGAAAAAATAACACACCTCTTTGATGTTCATTATGACTATGTGTAATCATGGTAGTATCTACATTTATGTAGAAGTGTTGAGAAACATATTCTATTCTCATTAACCATTAAAAAAAATGTGACTCCAAAAAGACACAATACATTATTTACCATTAATTTCTTTTTGAGCACAAATTAATCTGAAACACAAACAAAACAAAAAACAAATGCATCCAACAAGTTTGTCGAGTCAGAAGGTTGATGTAGTCATTGCGTGCTAGTAATATGGGACCAAATACTACACTTTATTTATACGAATATTTAGGGGTGTCAATAATTTGAGCCCTACCTTTTTGAGGAAAAAAAAGTATTACTTGTTAAACAAAATCTTTCAAATGTGCAAATGTATTAGTATAAAATAATATAATTTCCCCCAAAAATATTGAGCATACAATATAGCTCAGTATATGAATTGTTTACTGTATATAGTCATTAGTTTGTACAGCACTTTGATATATCAGCTGATGTAAGAAGGGCTATATAAATACATTTGACTTGATTTGTGTGTGTGTGTGTGTGTGTGTGTGTGTGTGTGTGTGTGTGTGTGTGTGTGTGTGTGTGTGTCACATTACCGAGGCAGGGGTATTCTGTGTTTTCCCCCATTGTAGATGGGAGAGAACTTAATAATCATGTCAGGAATTATATATTATGACCAGTAGAGACCGCTGTTGCACCACCAAAGTAACTATGCTTTATGATCTATGATGAAGCACTTACTCCAACTTGTGGGGTAGATCATATTAATCAATGCAAAAAACTCAGACATGAATAAACTACCAATTACTTAAATTCATTTAATCACTTCATTCATCATTTTGACCATTATTGTCATCCACACCACTAAGGTGGTATTCACAACTTTTTCCCAAGCAAATCAAACCGTCAACCACAACATGTCCACACTCATTCAAACACCTGGGATGGCAGGTAGCCTAGCGTTGGGCCAGTAACCGAAAGGTCGCTGGATCGAATCCCCGAGCTGACAAGGTAAAAAAATCTGTTGTTCATAAAAGCAATTTATGTGCCATTTGCACAGATATCAGAAAAACCGCATCTATCACAGTGCGCAGGAGTTTGGTGACATCTTCATTTCTGAGAACGGGCTTGTTCTAATGACTGGACTCCTGTGCACTGTGATAGATGCGGTTTTGCTGATATCTGTGCAAATGGCACATAAATTGCTTTTCCTAAGAAGACCCTTTACTTATTTGTAAGACATAGCGGCCACATGTAGAGGATGCTGATATGAAAGCAGCCCCACTGCCTGAAGGAAGAGGGTAGTCTGCTTATTGACTTTAAAGTTGATGCTTATTGAAGGTACTTGAACGAGACAGTTATATGTTTTTGTTAGCAGTGTAATGTTTTCACTGGCAAGGGTCTAACCCCAGTCCTGTTAATGACTCGAATAGGAGTTATCTTCATTTGTGGGGTAAAGGAAGATGTTACGAGATGTCGCCAAGCCACTAGATGGCGCTGCTGTTATGTGTTTCTGAGTGTGATACTATATAGTACTAGTGAGCCAAGTTAGGCATTACTTACTATGGGCTGAATGGAGCTGTATGCTAAAGAGTGAAGACAATCAACATGACCTTGCTCTTGTATAGAATAAACACCATAGAAAACACCCTCCAACATGATGGTGCAGACAGAGCATGCTCTGCATCCGATCCTCTGCTACAAACAGGCCGTACAGTTGCAGGATTTAACTTGCTCTGGACTCCAAAGACATAATGTATACCTACTTGTTATTGGCTGCTAACATGAATGACTTTCAGCTCCAAATGCAGGTGTAAAATGCAGTTTATTTCTGTAACCTGTCTTGCGTTTTGAAAAAAAACCTTAGGAGTTAGGTTCGATGTAGTACAGTACATCTATTAGGACTGGAATTGTGTTGGTTGTTGTTAAAATGAGTGCAGAATTTATTCCGTTTTCAAAATAGTTTTGCAAAATACTTTACTCCTCGAATTGTTAAGATTGTGCTGCTTTACCCTTTTGTTTGTAATACTTTCTCAACAAGTCTGTGACCACAGTTGCAGGAAATGTTATTTTTGAGGTGCCATTTTTTTGGTTTGAGCACATGCACCCAGAAAGCTCTGTGCATGGCCCTGGATCTTCTCATCAAGCTTTTAAGCTGAAAAATCCCAAACAATCATGCATTTTGTGATAAAAGCACTACATTTTGCACAGAGATAGATTTCTGTCAAAACTTGATATTTTAGTAGAAACTCTTATCCAGAGCAGTTAGGGTTGAATGTTTTGCTCAAGGGCACATCAACAGATTTCTCACATAGTCTGTTCTGGGATTCAAACCAGCAACCTTTTGGTTACTGGCCCAACGCTCTTAACTGCTAGGCTACCTACCCACCTGAAAAGATTCAGATATAGAGCCACTCCAGATTTGGACCCTGAGGGGTGTGCAGTCATTTTTCAAAATGGCCACCAACGGTTGGTCTACCATTATCTTACAATTCAGAAGAGAGGTACAATTTGGAACAGAGGTAGGCTTATGGACCCCCCCAGGGGTGTGGTGGTCATCTTATGAAATGGCCACAGACAGTAATACAATTTACAGTTGACCTATTTTGAGATGAACACACCAAATTTGACACAGAGGTAAATGTAGGTACCCTGAAAAGATTTAGATATGGAACCCCCACAGATTTGGCCCCTGGGGGCTGTGTCAGCCATTTTACTCAAAGGCTGCAGACTGTACCACTATTTTACAAATCTTTAATCTACAAAAAGTAATTGCCTTTTAAAATTAATACACTTCTTGCCCATATGTCTGGTCCTGGATCTCCTGAAAACCAAAAGGTTTGACAGTAACACAGGATATTACAATTATAGCGGGAAACGCAGTCATTAAGTCATTTCAGCTCTCTCAGTCATTTTATTCTATATTTTTTTAGGATAAGTGTAGCAGAGGTGAGTTAAAATGTTCTAGTGATGAAGTAGCCCTGCCTGTAACTTACAACCACTCTTGGCCAAATACTAAATAGTTGTTTTGGTCTAATGACTGGGGTTCACATCCTACCAGTAACATGAGCATGTAAACAAATGACTGGGGTTCACATCCTACCAGTAACATGAGCATGTAAACAAATGGCTGCGAAAGCTACTTTGCAACGCCCATAGCAGGAGCATATATAACTAAATATATATGTAACTGGGAAAACTAAATACAAAATAAAATACAAAAAACTAAAAAACTAAATATACAAACTAAATACAGCTGTAACAGGGAAAATATCACAGCCCCTTAAGTTGGAATAGTTCACAATTGCTGTGGACAATTCTCTCAAGCTGTGTTTGTCAGAACTGTGCCTGGCACAAAATATTTTACTTTCAACCTGTTTCATGATGTAACGAGTGCGCCGAGAGTCAGGAAGCAAGTACAGGGAGTGTTTTAATAAATAAACACAAAACAACGCACCGACATGAAACAGAGTCAATAACACCTGAGGAAAGAACCAAGGGGAGGGACAGATACAGGGAAGATAATCAAGGAGGTGATGGAGTCCAGGTGAGTGTCAATAAGGCGCAGGTGTGCTTGACGATGGTGACAGGTGTGCTTGACGATGGTGACAGGTGTGCGGGATATTGAGCAGCCTGGTGACCTAGAGGCCAGAGAGGGAGTATAAAGTGACACATGAACAAACTATGACACATTAGTTTTTCTAATTTCAGCTGAATATGTTCTGCAAATGTAACACATTAAAGGCCATGCAGTATATATCCAACTCAGTGGCTTTTTGGTTAGAGTGTTTGCCCTGTGATTGGAAGGTTCTTATTTAGATTCCCAGCCAAGCCGTACCTAAGACAGTAAAAATGAGAGCGTCTCTGCTTGGAGCCACCGCAGCATTAAGCAACTAGAGTGGGGGCAAGGCCCTGTGACAGACTAGTGTTCTGTCCACTTGTAGAATCAAACTGTCCACTACGGCAGCGAAGCTCCTATGAGGTGTCCCATCACTTCCTGCACTCTAAGGGACCTCCAACCTCATCATTCAAAATAATAATTATTGGGTCAGTGCTTCCAAACACAGCAACAGACAATATACACCCTTTGAAGAAGAGTGTTTTTATCATAAGGAGAAGGTACAGCATTAAAAGCCCTGGAACTAACCAGCTAATTTACTAGTGGCTTGGATCTGACCTGACACCCTCTATTCAAGTGTATGGTGTAGATCAGTTGTTCCCAAACTTGTTATAGTCCCGTACGTCTTCAAACATTCAACCTCCAGCTGCGTACCCCTTCTAGCACCAGGGTCAGCTCACTCTCAAATGTTGTTTTTTGCCATCATTGTAAGCCTGTCACACACACACTATACGATACATTTATTAAACATAAGAATGAGTGTGAGTTTGTCACTTTCCACAAGCCGGGTTGTGACAAAGAGCTCTTATAGGACCAGGGCACAAATAATATAATAATAATCTATAATTTTGCTCTTTATTTAACCATCTTACATATAGAACTTTATAAAAACCTCACCCAAATGTACAGCCCCGTTAGAAAATATAAATGGACTGTTTGAAAATGTGAATCACATTTTTGTTTGGCATACCCCAGAATGCATTGCGCGTAGCTATGTTAGATATACATAATATACAGTATATCATCTTGACTAATTGGGGTCTTTTAAGGGTAATTGAATCTACCTCTGTGCCACATTTGGTGCGTTTATCTAAAAAAAAAGGCAACTAACGTATATTACCAACAGTGGCCAAAGTGTAAGATGCCATGGTCCCCATGGGCCTAATCTGTGGTGTCTGTACATATAGTATTTTCAGGGTCCATAAATCTAATTGTAACATAATGGTACCATCAGGGGCCATTTTGAAAAATGTCTGCCATGCTCCCCAGGGGCTGAAGCTGTGTTGGCTCCATATCGAAATATTTTCAGGGACCATGAATCTACATTTGTGCCAAAGTTGGTGCTTTTATCACAAAATGCAAAAAAATATATGTTTTTTTTCTTAGCTGCCCCGCTATTCAATTACATGAAATTCAAAGGGCTTTATTGGTGTGGGAAACATATGTTTACATTGCCAAAGCAAATTGAATAGACAATAATTAAAAGGAAATAAACAATCCCTAAACATTACACTCAAAAAGTTTTCAAAGAATATAGACATTTGAAATGTTATGTTAATGGCTATTCACAGTGTTGTAACAATGTGCAAATAGTTGAAATATGAAAAGGAGAATAAATTAACAGATAAATATAGGTTGTATTTACAATGTTGTTTGTGTTCCACTGGTTACCCTTTTCTCATAGCAACAACGGCCACTATCTCACACGATAACCAGCACGTTTGGCCTGAGAGAAGGGTTTCCACTAGTTTTCATTATGCCAGATCGATCCACTAATGCCTCGCTGTTTCCCAAAAAGCGGCCTCATCACAGGGCTCTACGCTGACATTCTTTACAAGGAGCACATGTCCCAAATACATTTAGGAGCACAATGAAAATATTTGAGGAAGAGTGATTTTATCATAATAAATGACAAACTCTTGTTGAATAAAACATTTTATTCGTCAACTGTTAGTCATTTATCATAAAAACACTTGTCGAATAAAAACGCTCGAATCCTCTGGTGGGACTCGCACGTCTGTCTGTGGGAGATCAGATTCTCTGACGTGTCGATTCACTAGCAGTAGAGCAAGCTTAAACTAACATTGAAAAACAAATTAGCGTGTGAACAAAATGATCTAAATAGCCAAGGAACACAAGGACAGTCACACTTTAGTAGACTTGTGGTTAAGTTAGACCAACTTTTGTGCCTGTGTGCTTCTAAAATGTTTCTTTCAGCACTTCACTCAGTGCAGACAGCTCCCGCCAAGTACTGTTGTTGCTTGAGCTGGGCTTTATGGGACTCGTAGAAGTTTGTGTGATTAGATACCTCTATGAAACCAAACGGCAGAAAACCAAATACTTTGAAAATAACTAGTAACCAGCAATTTTTTGATGTAAAGCACAACTCACACTTACTAATACTTTACTTTTTTCAGTTTTTCACATTTATTTTTTGACACATACAGTATGGGAGTAAAATGGTCACACTGTAGAGCCCTGCATCACATAGATTGGTTAACAGTAAATGCATGGTAGATAAGGATGGGGTTTATTTTAGAAGAAAAAAAGTTGCCGATAACTGTAAAGATCTCTTCACACATCTAAGTGCAGTACACCATCTCAACATGGCTTCCAGTTACTTCCTTATGCTGTCAGGAGGGCTGTATGTATTATCTACCACGTAGTTTGACTATATGAAAACAGTGACTGATTACTTTTCTATATTCTTCTTTAAGGATCTGCATCATATACCAGCAGAACCTGTTGTGGCATCATTCGTAAGTTATCTTATTGGCTGCAGATCAAGTGTAAGACTCAAATGGAACTGTTTTGAACATAGACAAACACCGGAGGGCAAAGGTCACCGTGGCCAGCCTCAATGCAGGGCTTTGCATTACATTTTAGCAGACTATTTAACTAGACAAGTCAGTTAAGAACAAATTCTTATTTACAATGACGGCCTACTCCGGCCAAACCCTAACAACGCTGGGCTAATTGTGCACCGCCCTATGGGACTCCCAATCACGGCCGGTTGTGATACAGCATGGAATCGATCCAGGGTCTGTAGTGACGTCTCTAGCACTGAGATGCAGTGCCCAAACATTGTTATCCAGAGTGACTTACAGGCACAATTAGGGTTAAGTGTCTTGCTCAAGGGTACATCAGATTTTTCACCTAGTCGGCTTGGGTATTCAAACCAGAGACATTTCGGTTACTGGCCCAATGGTCTTAACTGCTAGGCTACCTGCCACCCATGCATCTCAATCAAGCAGACATAATCCATGGTCAGGGTGTTGATTTCACACCACATCCAGAGGTTTGGAGAAGCGCGTGTAGTTACATCATTCATGGTCCTAATGTTAGCAGTTGATGTTATTCTTTAATAATACAGACCCCAAAGCAAATCAGGGGGGGGGGAAATAGGTTTATTCAAATAGGACAAATCATGTTTGGAAGTAGATGGTCATTCTCCCCTGTCTTCAGTGGTGCTCTCCTGTGATTCTCTCCAGTGATGCTCTCCTGTGATGCTCTCCAGTGATGCTCTCCTGTGATATTCTCTCCAGTGATGCTCTCCTGTGATTCTCTCCAGTGATGCTCTCCTGTGATGCTCTCCAGTGATGCTCTCCTGTGATATTCTCTCCAGTGATGCTCTCCTGTGATTCTCTCCAGTGATGCTCTCCTGTGATTCTCTCCAGTGATGCTCTCCTGTGATTCTCTCCAGTGATGCTCTCCTGTGATTCTCTCCAGTGATGCTCTCCTGTGATTCTCTCCAGTGATGCTCTCCTGTGATTCTCTCCAGTGATGCTCTCCTGTGATTCTCTCCAGTGATGCTCTCCTGTGATTCTCTCCAGTGATCCTCTCCTGTGATTCTCTCCAGTGATGCTCTCCTGTGATTCTCTCCAGTGATGCTCTCCTGTGATTCTGTCCAGTGATGCTCTCCTGTGATTCTCTCCAGTGATGCTCTCCTGTGATTCTGTCCAGTGATGCTCTCCTGTGATTCTCTCCAGTGAACAAAGGGACAGGATGTAGTTTATAACCCAGCCCTAGCCTGTGGTTGACCAATTAGAATAACTTGCAATAAAACTGGGCCAATGGCCAAACAACAAGTATCCTATTTCAGACTCAATATGTAGACAGATTCCTCCCATGTCCCCGCATTAATCCCCCAATACAGAAAAAAACACTATTTCCCTTGATCATTAGTACTGTTCTGACCTCTCATCCTCTGTCTCTGCATTGTGTATTTATCTTCGAAATGTTCTTATACTCCCCTAGACCATTTAAAAATATATATATACTTAAAATGTCTTAGAATACAATAAAAACATAAACAAATAGACAATATAAAAACCTTTAGTAGTAAGCATAAAATCATTCACCTTAAACACTTTCCATTTCTATAAAACACAAAGGGCATATTGTACTTGCTGTTACAATAAGAAATAGATTTGAAACAAAGTCAGGTAACCCACTGTGTCCAACCACCACTGCTCTAAACCTTTCTTCAAATTCAACAAACGGTTCTTTCAGTTTTTGGTTATCTCTCCCCAATTGGTGGTTGCATTGGTCAGACCCTTAAAGAACACATTGTGGTAAACCGTGTGTTGTTGGGTTGAGCGTGCAGAGATTGACACAGCGACAGGGAGGCTTTAGTCCGCAAAATCAACTTTACTAAGACAGAAAATAAACATATCAAAGAAATCACTTAGGTTTAGCTCAGTCCTTCTTCTCTCTTTTCCTTGGTGTCTGTCTCTCCCCCTTCTCTCTCCCGGTGTGCCACCGTGCTCCTTTTATTCAGCCTCCACGGCTGGTTGGCACTTTCCTCTAATTACCTCCACTTAGAGCTGTCCGTGTCGGAGTGCCCAGCTCCCGTATTGCCAGCAGAGGGAGCCAACGTTGCCTCACGTACCTCCCCTCTATTACCATCCGTTCGTCACCAAAGTCAGTATCTGTTGATTCAAAGCCAGGCAGTGCTGACCAGATGCTTGAAACCTGATCTGCCTTGCACAACTCAGCCTGAGGATAGATTGAGGGAACAAGTGGTCCACAGATGGGGGTCAAGTTTGTTTTTACGACCCTTGTCTGTAATTGTTGAATTTCTTCTTTCAAGGTTTTGATCTGCTCACCAAGAGCTTTCAAACTATCCTCATCTCTCTTCAATGTCCTGTCATGATTCTCCAGAAATAATTTCTCATCCCATTTTCTTACTTTGGCTAAAACAGTTAAAGACCATCTTGTTTTTGTCAGCGAGTTAGACATCCTCTGAATTTTTCCCCAAGCTTTTTATATATCAGACAGATTCCATATTCCATCTTTGTCAACAATGACGGAATATTTCTTTATTATCTCTTGCCTACACTTCTCTACTTTGAAATGGTTCTTCATATCACTAGACAGTGAGTGGTTTTCTCACTTAACAATGACATTATATTAACTTCAAAGCTGTATAATATACTGTATATATATATATATATATATATATATATATATATATATATATATATTTAGTTAACCCCAAAATGTAACCCCTTTTAAGGACTCAAACCTCTTCTAGAACCCAATATGTTTCTGTAGGGCCTGGCTACCCATAAAAACTTGTGTTCACTTCAAAAAGTGTCTTGAAGGCCTACGTTAACCACACGTGTAACAATTGCTACTCAACTAGCAACTCACTTCTATGCAACAAGAAAGTTTCACCAAAAAGAAAAGACTCTAACCTTTTAATAGAGAACTTGAACCCTTATAATAGAGAACAAAGACAAAGGCCTCAAACCTTTTCATAGAGAACAAAGGATGTCTGTAACAGAACAAAGGAATCGACCCCTTGTGTAACAGTATAACTTTAGTACGTCCCCTCGCCCCGACACGGGCGCGAACCAGGGACCCTCTGCACACATCAACAACAGTCACCCACGAAGCGTCGTTACCCATCGCTCCACAAAAGCCGCGGCCCTTGCAGAGCAAGGGGCAACACTACTTCTAGGTTTCAGAGCAAGTGACGTAACTGATTGAAACGCTATTAGCGCGTACCCGCTAACTAGCTAGCCATTTCACATCCGTTACACTCACCCCCCTTTCAACCTCCTCCTTTTCCGCAGCAACCAGTGATCCGGGTCACGGCACCAATTTAACAGTATAACTTTAAACCGTCCCCTCGCCCCGACACGGGCGCGAACCAGGGACCCTCTGCACACATCAACCACAGTCACCCACGAAGCGTCGTTACCCATCGCTCCACAAAAGCCGCGGCCCTTGCAGAGCAAGGGGCAACACTACTTCTAGGTTTCAGAGCAAGTGACGTAACTGATTGAAACGCTATTAGCGCGTACCCGCTAACTAGCTAGCCATTTCACATCCGTTACACTTGTACATCACAGATACATATCACTCATTGCACGCACTAATTTTAACCTGATTTGTTTTTTTTTAAATAGACTCACCCAGCACTTATGCCATCAATCAGGAGATTAAGAGTTGACTCCCCAAAGTGGGTTGGGCTCAGCCTTCTCTCTTTCTTCTAGATCAACACACAGTTGATACGTTGTTGTTGTTGTTGAGATCAATTCATCCGGGTCACGGCACCAAATGTTAGCAGTTGATGTTATTCTTTAATAATACAGACCCCAAAGCAAATCAGGGGGAGGAAAATAGGTTTATTCAAATAGGACAAATCATGTTTGGAAGTAGATGGTCATTCTCCCCTGTGATGTGTGATGCTCTCCTGTGATTCTCTCCAGTGATGCTCTCCTGTGATTCTCTCCAGTGATGCTCTCCTGTGATTCTCTCCAGTGATGCTCTCCTGTGATTCTCTCCAGTGATGCTCTCCTGTGATTCTCTCCAGTGATGCTCTCCTGTGATTCTCTCCAGTGACCAAAGGGACAGGATGTAGTGTATAACCCAGCCCTAGCCTGTGGTTGACCAATTAGAATAACTTGCAATAAAACTGGGCCAATGGCCAAACAACAAGTATCCTATTTCAGACTCAATATATAGACAGATTCCTCCCATGTCTCCGCATTAATCCCCCAATACAGAAAAAACACTTTCTCTTGATCATTAGTACTGTTCTGACCTCTCATCCTCTGTCTCTGCATTGTGTATTTATCTCCAAAATATTATTGTACTAATGACGGGAATTGTGACTGTGATTGTTTTGTAAACATTACATATTTTATTAATATTGTCTTTTCTCTTTAACACTATTTTCTTTCAGCACTAAACCTGAGAGAAAGACAACTGTCATGTTCATTAGTGGAACAGTTCCCTTGCCTTAACCTGTTAGTGTGTAGGGGGCGCTATTTTCACTTTGGGAAAAAATTGTGCCCAATTTAAACGGCCTCGTACTCTATTCTAGATCGTACAATATGCATATTATTATTACTATTGGATAGAAAACACTCTCAAGTTTCTAAAACAGTTTGAATTATATCTGTGAGTAAAAAAGGAAGTGAAAAATCTGAAATCGAGGCTCTGTTCCAGGGCCATCCTATTCAATTCCTTGAAATCTATGGATATACATGCACTTCATACGCCATCCACTAGATGTCAACAGGCAGTGGAAGTTGGAATGGGGTGTCTAGCTTGATCTGAGGTCGAACAAGAGCTCTTGGAATGACGTGACCCCAATTTCCTTTGCCTGCCAAGGTGCGGGAAGGAACCCCAGATTGCCTTCTGAAAAGCTTTTGGTATAGATAGCTAATATCTCCGGCTTTGATTTTATTTGAAACATGTGATAATATCATCGTAAAGTATGTTTTTTCAATATAGTTTTATCAGATTATTGAACGTTTATCGGGAGTTTTGGCGTTTTCCGTTCTCTGCGTTTGGTGAAGATGGACATCTTCGCGCCACTTGGCTAGCTAAGGTTGCTAATTCGACAGGCGAAGAGGACATTCTAAAACCAAACAACGATTTATTCTGGACAAAGGACTCCTTGTACAAGATTCTGATGGAAGCTCAGCAAAAGTAGGAACCATTTATGATGTTATTTCGTATTTCTGTGGAAAATGTTTAGTTCTATTTTCCGCCCTCATTGCAGACGCTGTCCCGCTATAACGTAGGCTGTATGTCGTACTAAAGTTATTTTAAAAAATCTAACACGGCGATTGCATTAACTTCTTATGGCTGCAAGGGGCAGTATTGAGTAGCCAGTTAAATCGTGCCCATTTCAAACGGCCTCGTACTCAATTCTTGCTCGTGCAATATGCATATTATTATTACTATTGGATAGAAAACACTCTCTAGTTTCTAAAACCGTTTGAATTATTTCTCTGAGTGAAACAGAACTCCTTCTGCAGCACATTTCCTGACCAGGAAGTGGAATGTCAGAAATCGATGCTCTGTTCAACTTCATGCCTATACATGGGCAATGAACGTAAGAGTCTACGTACACTTCATACACCTTCCCCTGGTTGTCAAGAGGCGGTGAGAGAAGAAATTTCGTGTCTATCTTGGTCTAAGGTGGAATTAAAGCTCTTTGTATGACGTGACCGTCCATTTCCTGTTTCTGGAGCGCGCGAAAGAGGACATGGATTTGCCTTCTGTTTAGCTGTCGTTATGGACGACTAACATCTCCGGTTTAGATTTTATTTGATACATGTGACCATATCATCGTAAAGTATGTTTTTTCAATATAGTTTAATCAGATTATTGAAATTTTTTCGGGAGTTTTGCCGCGTTCCGTTCTCTGACTTTGTTGACGTTGGAGAGATCCGTGCCACTTGGCAAGTGCCCATGCTAAATCAAGAGGGAAATTTGCTGTTCCAGATCCAAACAACGACTGTTCTGGACAAAGGACACCTTGTCCAACATTCTGACGGAAGATCACCAAAAGTAAGAAACATTTTATGATGCTATTTCTAATATCTGTCGTGCATGTGAACTGGTCGTGGGCGCCCAAGTGTTTCTGGCTATTGTGGCTACGCTAATATAACGCTATATTGTGTTTTCGCTGTAAAACACTTGATAAATCGGAAATATTGTCTGGAATCACAAGATGCCTGTCTTTCAATTGCTGTACACTATGTATTTTTCAGAAATGTTTTATGATGAGTATTTAGTTATTTGGCGTTGGTGTCTGTAATTTTTCTGTCTGCTTTCGGTGCAATTTCTGACTGTAGCTGCAATGTAAACTATGATTTATACCTGAAATATGCACATTTTTCGAAAAAAACATATGCTATACAATAAATATGTTATCATACTGTCATCTGATGAGGTTGTTAATTGGTTAATGGCTATTTATATCTTTATTTGGCCGAATTTGTGATAGCTACTGATGGAGTCAAAAACTGATGGAGTAATAAAAGTGGAGTCTTTTGCTAACGTGGTTAGCTAATATATTTACATATTTTGTCTTCCCTGTAAAACATTTAAAAAATCGGACATGTTGGCTGGATTCACAAGATCTGTACCTTTCATATGCTGTATTGGACTTGTTAATGTGTGAAAGTTAAATATAAAAAGAAAATATCTTTTGAATTTCGCGCTCTGCACTTGAAGTGGCTGTTGTCATAAATGTACCGACGTCGGGCTTGCACGCCAAACAGGTTAAGAACTAGTGTATCTTTCATTTGCTGTACAACATGTATTTTTTAATAAAGTTTATGATGAGTTCTTTGATTAGATTAGGTGACTGTCCAAAATATCTCCGGATAATTTTGTGCAGTTTGGCTACGTATTCACATTGTAAAACCACGATTTGTACCGCTAAATATGCACATTTTCGAACAAAACATATATGTATTGTGTAACATGATGTTATAGGACTGTCATCTGATGAAGTTTGTCAAGGTTAGTGAATAATTTAATATCTTTTGCTGGTTTTTGCAATCGCTACATTTTGCTGCTGATAAATGCGTTTGTGTGGTTGGCTATTGTGGTAAGCTAATATAATGCTATATTGTGTTTTCGCTGTAAAACACTTAAAAAATCTGAAATATTGGCTGGATTCACAAGATGTTTATCTTTCATTTGCTGTACACCATTTATTTTTCATAAATGTTTTATGATGAGTATTTAGGTATTTCACGTTGCTCTCTGTAATTATTCTTGCTGCTTCCGTGCTATTTTTGATTGTAGCTGCAATGTAAAACTATGATTTTATACCTCAAATATGCACATTTTTCGAACAAAACATAAATGTATTGTGTAACATGTTATACGACTGTCATCTGATGAAGTTGTTTCTTGGTTTGTGACTAATTATATCTATATTTTGTCGGTTTTTTGAAAGCTACCTATGCGGTGGATAAATAGCATTGTGTGTTTGGCTATTGTGGTGAGCTAACATAAATATATATTGTGTTTTCGCTGTAAAACATTTTACAAATCGGACATGTTGGCTGGATTCACAAGATGTTTATCTTTCATTTGCTGTGTTGGACTTGTTAATGTGTGGAAGTTAAATATTTCAAAAAAATATTTTTTGAATTTCGCGCTCTGCGAAGGCAGCGGAATGTTGTGGGTGTTCCGCTAGCGGAACCCCGGGCCGAGAAATTAAGGATTCAGATGGGTAAAAACTGTAAGTTAGGTTTTTCATTTTGAAACTCACTGTATTAAATATCATGCACGAACTCTGCTATTTCCATCAAAATGGTGCCCTTGAAGGTGTAATACTTATTGATTGGTTTGACCAAAACCTAGCCACATTGAACACAAAGGGGTCTTTACAAAAAATAATAACAAATAACAACACAGACTTTTATGTTCAAGGATGCTTGGTACACCCTTAGATGATGCCACTTCTACTGGTTTCCTTGAGGAACGCCTCAGGAACCTGAGAAAGCGGCGTCGGAGACCAGGACGGCTCAACTCTACAGCTGCAGCCGCTGAAGATAACAGACAGAGCAGGAATCCTGTCTTGCCACATTTTAGTTTGATGGTTTCCTAGATGGTCTACTGTATTTCACACATCAGCTGCAACTTTTGTTGTTATACACAACTCACTATATTTAGGGAAAGAGGGATTTCCCAGGTGAAATGTTACTTGATATGACATACTTTTTGCCAGTGGCGACCCGTCATTCAGGGCAGGTGGAGCAGAGCCCCACCTGTTTTGAGTCCCACATTTTTAGCTAAAAAACATAACTAAAATATTTGTTTTTTGGGGGGGGGGGGGGTTGCCTGTTTTGCATGTTATTTTGGCATTAATATGTGTCACATTTCAGTTCGCAAATAATGTAAAAAAAAATGTTTAATTTATAAAGCCGCATACAAACATGGTCTCTTTTTTGTTTTCTTGAGTAAGGCAGCTCAAATGCAGGTGTTTCAGCCTAGCTCAGTGCTTTCTGTGGTGGTGGGGCAGCCAGCGTAAAATACGGAGGGTAGGGGTTGGCAATATTCTCTAGTTGCACCATGATTAGCTCTGTGTTCTGTCACTCATGGGGACACTAAGTCACTGCATAATCTAAGGGTAACAAAATTCAAGCCCCTTGGATGATGCCATAGAGTTACATTAGAAGTGCCCGTCCAAGAAGGTTCAGGGTCATTGGCTACAGATACAATGATGTCAAATCACATTATATGTACAGTAGCTTTGATTGGACTGATCATGTCAACATCATACTTTCAAAATCTTGGCTAGCAGTTATCATCATGAATCAAGTCGACAATCTACTGGCAAATCCTTTTCAATCCTTGACATATGAAGAGAAATTATAGATAAAATGTATTGGTGCTCATCTCCCTTTGGACATAAACATTACACAACAAGTTGGAAATCGCTAATTCAACAATGACTGGTTTGGAAAGAATCAGTGGCCAACTGCAAGCATTGCAAAGCAATCACTAGCCCGCTATTCAGTGGAGTGGGTGCATGGTCCCAATTCTGTGTTTAAGGGTCTCTTTTCCAAGCTTAAAATTATAAACATTCAACATTGGCCATGCTGTCAATTCAGCATGATTTCTGCCACGTTCAAAAACAACTGTTAACTCGGAACTGGGAAATCTATCTTCAATGAGTTCGAGACAACTGGGAATCTCGGGGAAAAACGAGCTCAGACTGGGAAAATATGTTTTGAACGGTCATCCATCTCGGAATTGTAAGTCGGGAACTTGGGCCTCTTTCTAGAGCTATGACCTTTTTTCCCGAATTCCCAGTTTTCTTGAAAGCACCATAAATCCAGAGAATGACAGACTTTGATGACAAAGTTTGATGAAAAAATTTGCCCACAAAGAACTGCAGCACCACCTTCCTGTTCAAGTGAGCACAGCACAACAAGGTGAGTCCAAAAATGTATTGTATGCTGCTACATAACTGATGTAATATGCCAGGGAGATATATATATATACTGTAGCTAAAAAAGTAATACTAACTGTGTACTAAAAGTAATACTAACTATGTAATAAGCTGTTGGTAGCCCGTGTACCTCACTGTAATAATGTGGTCTATTTTCACCTCTTAATTGCACCTACTGCATTTACATTTTACATTTTAGTCATTTAGCAGACACTCTTATCCAGAGCGACTTACAGTAGAGCGCATCGCATACATTTTATTACATTTTTTTTTTTTTTTACATTTCATTACATTTTACATACTGAGACAAGGATATCCCTACCGGCCAAACCCTCCCTAACCCGGACGACGCTATGCCAATTGTGCGTCGCCCCACGGACCTCCCGGTTGCGGCCGGCTGCGACAGAGCCTGGGCGCGAACCCAGCCCAGCCTGGGCGCGAACCCAGAGACTCTGGTGGCGCAGCTAGCACAGCGATGCAGTGCCCTAGACCACTGCGCCACCCGGGAGACTGTTCTGTTCTGACTTGGTGGTGCACATGTAGCCTATAACTTGTTTTAGAGAAATGTAATCATCAAATATTGTAAGATTATCCTACGGTTCTTACTTGGTGTACAGGGAGAACACTGTAAGAACAGCCCATGTTCTGAATTCCGTCGCTGTACTTTTTAAAACTGCTGAATAAATAGTTATATTGACTACGTCCGTCCTAGCTCGCTCATTAATGTCTGAATCAATGTCAAATTTCTGCCCTGCTAGAGCTGCCCTGGTCTACTGTAATTGCTGTTATTGGGAAGTGGAAACGTCTAGGAGCAACAACGGCTCAGCCACGAAGTGGTAGGCCTCACAAGCTGACAGAATGTGACCGCCGAGTGCTGAAGTGCGTAGCGTATAAAAATCGTCTGTCCTCGGTTGCAACACTCACTACCGAGTTCCAAACTGGAGCAGTGGAAACGTTCTCTGGAGTGATGAATCACACTTCACCGAATCAGGGTTTTGCGGATGCCAGGAGAATGTTACCTGCCCCAATTCATAGTGCCAACTGTAAAGTTTGGCGGAGGAGGAATAATGGTCTGGGGCTGTTTTTCATGGTTCGGGCTAGGCTCCATAGTTCCAGTGAAGGGAAATATTAACAGGCCTAATTGCCCAACATCTGTGTCCAACCTCACCAATGTTCTTGGGCTGAATGGAAGCAATTAGTCTTGTTTGGCTCAGTTGGTAGAGCATGGCACTTGCAACACCTGGGTTGTGGGTTTGATTCCCATGGGAGACCAGTATGACAATGTAGGCACTCACTACTGTAAGTTGCTCTGGATAAGAGCATCTGCTAGAATGTAAAAGTTCCCGCAGCAATGGTCCAACATCTAGTGGAAAGCCTTCCCAGAAGAGTTGAAGCTGTTATAGCAGCAATGTTCCAAAATCTAGTGGAAAGCCTTCCCAGAAGAGTTGAAGCTGTTATAGCAGTGAAGGGGGGACCAACACCATGTTAATTAATGCCCATGATTTTGGAATAAGCTGTTCGACAATCAAGTGTCCACATCATTTTCAAAATCAACCAAAATCTGATCGTCGTCTGTAAAAGACATCATTATGACGAACTGTGCCCGTTGGGAACGCAAAGCTGTTATTATAGGACCAGCATAGTGCTGCTGTCTGTAGCTGCTGTCTGTGTGTGTTGCACTTTTTCCTCTGAGTTGTAAAAGCAAGCAGAGCAAGAACTGGCTACTCTTTATTTGATTGATGAGGCTGGTGAGGTAACTGCTGTCTGACTTCACAGAAGAAAAAAATATACATTCCCAGTGCTGACTTAGTAGTGTAACTGACACGTAACATGACATGTTTCATCCCCTGTCAACTGAAGTTCTATATGAAGAGAATGAACTAGCTAGTAGCTACCACAGTTCAACACAGCCTCTAGCTATCTGTCAGGTAGCAGCATCTAACAGCTGTTGTGTGTATGGAAATGTTTTATAGCCTTTTTGTCCCGTTTCAACAGAAGTAAATGAACTTGGCTAGTTTTCGCCAGTTGATGTACCATTACAGCTAGCCAAATGTTGGCTTATGTTAGCTAGCTAGCTCACTAACTTTAGCTAATATTTTTGCCTCCATCACACTAGACCTGAATCAAATTAAGAAACCAGCGGCCAAACGATATTCTGAGATTCTTTGACAGCGCAATGTGAGTTTTTATTATAGCAATGTAACGTTATTGATCTGTGAGTTTCCCTTGTTAATTCCCTACTTTGCACTCTGACATGGCATTAACAACTCCACAGGTTACACAGTCATGGTGCACAGTCAGTACACAACACTACGCTCATCATGTCTTAGCAAGATCAGATGGTGACAGGTGTCCCAGCAGGGTCAGACAGCCAGTGAAGACCAGTCTACAGAGCTCAGGTGAAATTTGCAGTATATTATAACAACCAGTGAATGGATGCAAAGTTTCATTTTGAGTTGATGGATAGGCTACAGTCTGAGATCTGGGAATAATGGTAATTTCAATGATTGAACCATTGACTCTATTCTTGGATAATATAATGTATAAATGTACACCAAGGTCATTATTTTTAATGCGTCATCTGAGCAAGATCAGATGGTGACAGAGTGCAGGTCCAGGCAACCAGGGAAGACCAGTCTGACAGTGCTATGGCAGATACAACCCTTTATTCTCTCTGTGAATATACACTGCTCAAAAAAATAAAGGGAACACTTAAACAACACAATGTAACTCCAAGTCAATCACACTTCTGTGAAATAAAACTGTCCACTTAGGAAGCAACACTGATTGACAATACATTTCACATGCTGTTGTGCAAATGGAATAGACAAAAGGTGGAAATTAAAGGCAATTAGCAAGACACCCTCAATAAAGGAGTGATTCTGCAGGTGGTGACCGCTGACCACTTCTCAGTTCCTATGCTTCCTGGCTGATGTTTTGGTCACTTTTGAATGCTGACGGTGCTCTCACTCTAGTGGTATCATGAGACGAAGTCTACAACCCACACAAGTGGCTCAGGTAGTGCAGCTCATCCAGGATGGCACATCAATGCGAGCTGTGGCAAGAAGGTTTGATGTGTCTGTCAGCGTAGTGTCCAGAGCATGGAGGCGCTACCAGGAGACAGGCCAGTACATCAGGAGACGTGGAGGAGGCCGTAGGAGGGCAACAACCCAGCAGCAGGACCGCTACCTCCGCCTTTGAGCAGGAGGAGCACTGCCAGAGCCTTGCAAAATGACCTCCAAGTCGGTTAGGACATTTGATGTCCTAACCGACTTGCCAAAACTATAGTTTGTTAACAAGACATTTGTGGAGTGGTTGAAAAGCTAGTTTTAATGACTCCAACCTAAGTGTATGTAAACTTCTGACTTCAACTGTAAATGACTGCAGTTTAACACCATCCATAGTATTTACTATATGCCAGTGAAACTGAATATCATCGCTCAGAAATGTAATTCCTCCGCTGGAGGTGTAAAACACAAATGTGACATATTTGTATATGTTATGGTCTTGTGAAGGCTGGTTGAATTCTGGCAAAGAGTATGTACTTTTATCTCAGCATGTCTACAGATTCTCCCTGTTTCTGTTGCTTGGAAATGTTGATACTGGAGACTTATCAGAAGAAACTGTGTAGCCTAAAAGTTATAGCGGCTAAGAAACGCATTGCTATTCATTGGAAGGTTGGTTATCCTCCCACAATGTCACAATGGATGGCAGAAATGTCAAATTATGCATCACTAGACTAATGGTATGCTGTGCAACTTTCATAAGGTCTGGGGTTCTTATATGGAATATTGTATGACAAAAGGGTTCTGTATTGAAAACATTCAATTTTTTTCTCTATCAGTTGCGAATAGATACTTTTTTCATGGCACAGGAGACACCTGTCTGATTTGCGCCTGTCTCAGTGGACTAGCCCTTCGGAGGCCACGTGGATGCCACGGTCCAAGAATATGGGGATTGTGCCTCAAATGAACAAGGCACATCTCTCTCCTGAATGCGCTCTCTCTCTCTCTCGCCATTTCGTGGCTATTCATTGTTTCATAACTTCATTGTGTGCATTGTTTGCTGTGTCTATCAATTCCCCATTACATATATCAGTGATTCTCAAACTGTGGGGGGCTTTAGGGGTCGGCGGCCGGCGCGGGTCTCCCCTCCACACCCCCCCATAAATTAAGCAACTCAATCCGGCTTTAAACTTACTTTCGGAAGTTGTAATAGTAGAATGCACGATGTGCAATTTCAAATTGGGTATTTCATCATCAATTTCCACTTGTCATGTTACTGACCTTAGAGAGTTATTCATAACTTGTCAGAAATGTCCAGATCAGCTAGCCCATGTCAGCTGATGTTTTTGGTTCAGGTTTTTTTGTCACTCAAATATCACATGAATGCACATTAGACATGGCAAAATGTACAGAATTGCAAGAAAATTTGCTTTAAAACTGCAACATTTTCTTAGCACCACATGACAAAATGTGTAGAATTGCAGGAACTAAGCTATAAACCTGCAAAATTCTCTCCACAAACAAGAAGGGTGTGAACAATTGTGAACAATTAGTGTCATGAGTAGTGATTATTATTATTTGACCATGCTGGTCATTTATGAACATTTGAACATCTTGGCCATGTTCTGTTATAATCTCCACCCGGCACAGCCAGAAGAGGACTGGCCACCCCTCATAGCCTGGTTCCTCTCTAGGTTTCTTCCTAGGTTTTGGCCTTTCTAGGGAGTTTTTCCTAGCCACTGTGCTTCTACACCTGCATTGCTTGCTGTTTGGGGTTTTAGGCTGGGTTTCTGTACAGCACTTTGAGATATCAGCTGATGTAAGAAGGGCTATATAAATACATTTGATTTGATTTGATTGTGCCCACAGAAAGAGAAGTGGTGGATGCAGGGGAGGCGCAGGATGTTCCCCAATGCTGCAAGGGGGCCCTGAGTGAAAAAGCTTGGGAACCCCTGACATGTATCACCAGTAGAAAACTTAGATTTACTGTTAATTGCCATCATTTCTAATCTGCAGTGTATGTTTGGTTACAGTAATTTCAGTTAATACATTCAATATATTATTATTAGTAGTAGTTTACAGTTCTCATTGTCGGAGGGGACATGTGTTTTGCAGAACTCACAACCTAGGCTACACTTGTCAGAAACAAGTTTTAGTTTATTTCATTCCATTTACGAGTTTTGTCAGTTTATTCAATGTCTTTTGTTTGAAACGCACCTGTCAATGTGGAGTAAGGACACCTACAGTGCCTTGCAAAAGTATTCATACCCCTTGGGATTTTTCCTATTTTGTTGCATTACAACCTGCAATTTAAATTGATTTTTATTTGTATTACATGTAATGGACATACATACATACACAAAATAGTCCAAATTTGTGAAATGATATGGAAAAAATAGCATGTTTCAAAAAATTAAAAAAAAACGGAAAAGTGGTTTGTACGTATGTATTCACCCCCTTTGCTATGAAGCCCCTAAATAAGATCTGGTGCAACAATTACCTTCAGAAGTCACATGATTAGTTACATAAAGTCCAACTGTGTGCAATCTAAGTGTCACATGATCTGTCACATGATCTCAGTATATGTTCTGAAAGGACCCATAGTCTGCAACACCACTAAGCAAGGGGCACCACCAAGCAAGCAGCACCATGAAGACCAAGGAGCTCTCCAAACAGGTCAGGGACAAAGTTGTGGAGAAGTCCAGATCAGGGTTGGGTTATAAAAAAATATCCGAAAACTTTGAACATCCCACGGAGCACCATTAAATCCATTATTAAAAAATTGAAAGAATATGGCACCACAACAAACCTGCCAAGAGAGGGCCACCCACCAAACTCATGGACCAGGCAAGGAGGGCATTAATCAGAGAGGCAACAGAGACCAAAGATAACCCTGAAGGAGCTGCAAAGCTCCACAGCGGAGATTGGAGTATCTGTCCATAGGACCACTTTAAGCCGTACACTCCACAGAGCTGGGCTTTAAGGAAGTGTGGCCAAAAAAATGCCATTGCTTAAAGAAAAAAATGAGCAAACACGTTTGGTGTTCGCCAAAAGGCTTGTGGGAGACTCCCCAAACATATGGAAGAAGGTACTCTTGTCAGATGAGACTAAAATGTAGCTTTTTGACCATCAAGGAAAACTCTATGTCTGGCGCTAACCCAACACCTCTCACCACCCCGAGAACATATTTTTCATCGGCAGGGACTGGGAAACTGGTCAGAATTGAAGGAATGATAGACGGCGCTAAATACAAGGAAATTCTTGATGGAAACCTGTTTCAGTCTTCCAGAGATTTGAGACTGGGATGGAGGTTTACCTTCCAGCAGGACAATGACCCTAAGTATACTGCTAAAGCAACACTCAAGTGTTTAATGGGGAAACATTTAAATGTCTTGGAATGGCCTAGTCAAAACCCAGACCTCAGTCCAATTGAGAATCTGTGCTATGACTTAAAGAGTGCTGTACACGAGCGGAACCCATCCAACTTGAAGGAGCTGGAGCAGTTTTGCCTTGAAGAATGGGCAACAATCCCAGTGGCTAGATGTGCGAAGCTTATAGAGATATACCCCAAGAGACTTGCAGCTGTAATAGCTGCAAAAGGTGGCTCTATGAAGAATTGACTTTGGGGGAGGTGAATAGTTATTTCTTGTTTGTTTCAAAATAAAAAATATTTAGCATCTTCAAAGTGGTAGGCATGTTGTGTAAATTAAATGATACAAACCCACAAGGGGGTGAATACTTTCGCAAGCCAATGTACCTGATTGTATGTACCTTCGCATTAGAAGTAGGACTAGTCTACCTGGCCTCGGCACAAATGTACAGTAGGCCCATAAATGTGCCCATTTGGGGATGTCTGATTCGTTTTTCTGATTGTCTTAACTCACCACCACTAATGAGCTGTGGAGAAAAAAAATGACATTTTTCTTCACCTCAAACAACAAGTAAACAAAGTCTATTTTTATAATCATTTGGGAATGACAATAGTCCCTCAAAGTATTTGAACAATATTTCCATCTCTCTCCCTTTCGATAACCACTCGGGATGAACGGGGAAAATGTAATGCTCTGATCCAGTGGAAACATCATAAAATGCATGATTAACTCGTATTCCTTGCACAAATAGCCTACTGCTGTGTCTGTCCCGAGCTCTTTGGCACGGGAAACTTTGAGTGCCCAGAATATTTTTATACAATTGTAACGACCCTGGGTTTATAAGCACGGAAATCGACTGCCCCTTGAGCATGCTTTTGCGGAACAGTCGATAGAGCGCTGGACTTCAGGCTAGAAGGTTGAGGGTTTGAGACCTGCTCACTGCCTGTTTCATTACACAATGTTACAAGTTTTCTAGCTCAAGTTTCTGGGCAACCCAGTTGATAGTTTCAAGTTCTTTGCAGACAGGCCATTTGTAGCCAATGTGATTTATAATATTTATTTTTATCAGGATCTTCTCTACCTGCAGGCTGTAATGTTTTTATGTGTTGGCTTTATGTAGGCTATTTTTTACAAAGTTGGCAATAAAAGTTATTTTTAGATTTGTACAATTTTCATTTAGATTTAGAATGTACCACAGACAACAGACAATGTGTAACGTCCTGACCAGAGTTCTTATGTGTTTTGCTTGTTTAGTGTTGGTCAGGACGTGAGCTGGGTGGGAATTCTATGTTGTGTGTCTAGTTCGTCTGTTTCTATGTTCAGCCTGATATGGTTCTCAATCAGAGACAGCTGTCAATCGTTGTCCCTGATTGAGAATCATATAAAGGTGGCTTGTTTTGTGTTGGGGATTGTGGGTGGTTGTTTCCTGTCTCTGTGTTTGTGTTCTGCACCAGATAGGACTGTGACGGTATGTTCTTTTGTTATTTTGTATAGTGTTTTTGTTTTGTCTAATTAAATTCGGTATGTCAAATTACCACGCTGCACATTGGTCCTCTGATCCTTCTCGCCTCTCCTCGTCTGAGGAGGAGGAGGAAGTAGACTGCCGTTACAGAACCACCCACCAAACCCGGATCAAGCAGCGTGAGAACGGGCAGCAGCGACAGCAGCAGCGGTACCAGGAGGAATGGTCATGGGAGCAAATATTGAACGGAGAAGGACCCTGGGCTAAGGTTGGAGAATATCGCCGCTCTCGGGAAGAGATGGAGGCAGCTAAAGCCCAGGAGCGGTGGTATGAGGAGGCAGCACGGAAGCGTGGCTGGAAGCCCGTGAAGAAACCCCAAAAATTTATTGGGGGGGGGGGGGGGCTAAAGGGTAGTGTGGCGAAGGTAGGTAGGAAACCTGCGCCCACTTCCCATGCTTACCGTGGAGAGCGGGAGTACGGGCAGACACCGTGTTATGCGGAAGAGCGCACGGTGTCTCCTGTACGGGTGCATAGCCCGGTGCGGGTTATTCCACCTCCCCGCACTGGGCGGGCTAGAGTGAGCATTGAGCCAAGTGCCATGAAGCCGGCTCTACATATCTGGCCTCCAGTACGTCTCCTCGGGCCGGTGTACATGGCACCAGCCTTACGCATGGTGTCCCCGGTTCGCCAACACAGCCCAGTGCGGGTTATTCCACCTCCCCGCACTGGACGGGCTACGGGGAGCATGCAACCAGGTAAGGTTGGGCAGGCTCAGTGCTCAAGGGAGCCAGTATGCCTGCACGGTCCGGTATATCCGGCGCTACCTTCCCGCTCCAGCCCAGTACCACCAGTGCCTACACCACGCACCAGGCTTCCAGTGCGTCTCCAGAGCCCTGTTCCTCCTCCACGCACTCTCCCTGTGGTGCGTGTCTCCAGCCCAGTACCTCCAGTTCCGGCACCACGCACCAAGCCTCCTGTGCGTCTCCAGAGCCCTGTACGCACTGTTCCTTCTCCCCGCACTCGCCCTGAGGTGCGTGCCCTCAGCCCGGTACCACCAGTGCCGGTACCACGCACCAGGCCTATAGTGCGCATCGAGAGTCCAGTGTGCCCTGTTCCTGCTCCCCGCACTAGCCTTGAGGTGCGTGTCTCCAGTCCGGTACCACCAGTGCCTACACCACGCACCAGGCTTCCAGTGCGTCTCCAGAGCCCTGTTCCTCCTCCACGCACTCTCCCTGTGGTGCGTGTCTCCAGCCCAGTACCTCCAGTTCCGGCACCACGCACCAGGCCTACTGTGCGCCTCAGCAGGTCAGAGTCGGCCGTCTGCCCAACGCCGCCTGCACTGCTCGTCTGTCCAGCGCCGTCTGAGCTGCCTGCCTGCCCAGCGCCGTCTGAACTGCCTGCACTGCTCATCTGCTCAACGCCGCCTGCACTGCTCGTCTGTCCAGCGCCGTCTGAGCTGCCTGCCTGCCCAGCGCCGTCTGAACTGCCTGCACTGCTCGTCTGCCCAGCGCCGTCTGAGCCATCCGTCTGCCCAGCGCCGTCTGAGCCATCTGCCTGCCCAGCGCCGTCTGAGCCATCTGTCTGCCTAGCGCCATCTGAGCCATCTGTCTGCCCAGCGCTATCTGAGCCATCCGTCTGCCACGAGCCATTAGAGCCGCCCGTCTGTCCCGAGCCATTAGAGCCGTCCGTCAGTCAGGAGCCGCTAGAGCCGTCCGTCAGTCAGGAGCCGCTAGAGCCGCCAGCCAGTCAGGAGCTGCCAGAGCCGCCAGCCAGTCAGGAGCTGCCAGAGCCGCCAGCCAGTCAGGAGCTGCCAGAGACGCCAGCCAGTCAGGAGCTGCCAGAGACGCCAGCCAGTCAGGAGCTGCCAGAGACGCCAGCCAGTCAGGAGCTGCCAGAGACGCCAGCCAGTCAGGAGCTGCCAGAGCCGCCAGCCAGTCAGGAGCTGCCAGAGCTGCTCTACAGTCATGAGCTGCCCTCCAGTCATGAGCTGCCCTCCAGTCATGAGCTGCCCTCCAGTCATGAGCTGCCCTCCAGTCATGAGCTGCCCCACAGTCATGAGCTGCCCTCCAGTCATGAGCTGCCCTCCAGTCATGAGCTGCCACTCAGTCCGGAGCTGCCACTCAGTCCGGAGCTGCCACTCAGCCCGGAGCTGCCACTCAGCCCGGAGCTGCCACTCAGCCCGGAGCTGCCACTCAGTCCGGAGCTGCCACTCAGTCCGGAGCTGCCACTCAGTCCGGAGCTGCCATTCGTCCTGAGCTGCCCCTCTGTCCTGAGCTACCTCTCTGTCCTGAGCTACCTCTCTGTCCTGAGCTACCTCTCTGTCCTGAGCTACCTCTCTGTCCTGAGCTACCTCTCTGTCCTGAGCTACCTCTCTGTCCTGAGCTACCTCCTAAATCATGTGGGGGCCTTGGGGAGGATTCTTAGGTCAAGGTCGTGGGCGAGGGTCACCACTCAAAGGACGCTAAGGAGGGGGACAAAGACAGTGGTGGAGTGGTGTCCTCGTCCACCGCCGGAGCCGCCACCGCGGACAGATGCCCACCCAGACCCTCCCCTTGAGTTTTAGGGGTGCGTTCGGAGTCCGCACCTCAGGGGGGGGGTACTGTAACGTCCTGACCAGAGTTCTTATGTGTTTTGCTTGTTTAGTGTTGGTCAGGACGTGAGCTGGGTGGGAATTCTATGTTGTGTGTCTAGTTCGTCTGTTTCTATGTTCAGCCTGATATGGTTCTCAATCAGAGACAGCTGTCAATCGTTGTCCCTGATTGAGAATCATATAAAGGTGGCTTGTTTTGTGTTGGGGATTGTGGGTGGTTGTTTCCTGTCTCTGTGTTTGTGTTCTGCACCAGCTAGGACTGTGACGGTATGTTCTTTTGTTATTTTGTATAGTGTTTTTGTTTTGTCTAATTAAATTCAGTATGTCAAATTACCACGCTGCACATTGGTCCTCTGATCCTTCTCGCCTCTCCTCGTCTGAGGAGGAGGAGGAAGTAGACTGCCGTTACAGAACCACCCACCAAACCCGGAGCCCTGTACGCACTGTTCCTTCTCCCCGCACTCGCCCTGAGGTGCGTGCCCTCAGCCCGGTACCACCAGTGCCGGTACCACGCACCAGGCCTATAGTGCGCATCGAGAGTCCAGTGTGCCCTGTTCCTGCTCCCCGCACTAGCCTTGAGGTGCGTGTCTCCAGCCCGGTACCACCAGTGCCTACACCACGCACCAGGCTTCCAGTGCGTCTCCAGAGCCCTGTTCCTCCTCCACGCACTCTCCCTGTGGTGCGTGTCTCCAGCCCAGTACCTCCAGTTCCGGCACCACGCACCAGGCCTACTGTGCGCCTCAGCAGGTCAGAGTCGGCCGTCTGCCCAACGCCGCCTGCACTGCTCGTCTGTCCAGCGCCGTCTGAGCTGCCTGCCTGCCCAGCGCCGTCTGAACTGCCTGCACTGCTCGTCTGCCCAGCGCCGTCTGAGCCATCCGTCTGCCCAGCGCCGTCTGAGCCATCTGCCTGCCCAGCGCCGTCTGAGCCATCTGTCTGCCTAGCGCCAACAGAGCCATCTGTCTGCCCAGCGCTATCTGAGCCATCCGTCTGCCACGAGCCATTAGAGCCGCCCGTCTGTCCCGAGCCATTAGAGCCGTCCGTCAGTCAGGAGCCGCTAGAGCCGTCCGTCAGTCAGGAGCCGCTAGAGCCGCCAGCCAGTCAGGAGCTGCCAGAGCCGCCAGCCAGTCAGGAGCTGCCAGAGCCGCCAGCCAGTCAGGAGCTGCCAGAGCCGCCAGCCAGTCAGGAGCTGCCAGAGACGCCAGCCAGTCAGGAGCTGCCAGAGACGCCAGCCAGTCAGGAGCTGCCAGAGACGCCAGCCAGTCAGGAGCTGCCAGAGACGCCAGCCAGTCAGGAGCTGCCAGAGACGCCAGCCAGTCAGGAGCTGCCAGAGCCGCCAGCCAGTCAGGAGCTGCCAGAGCTGCTCTACAGTCATGAGCTGCCCTCCAGTCATGAGCTGCCCTCCAGTCATGAGCTGCCCTCCAGTCATGAGCTGCCCTCCAGTCATGAGCTGCCCTCCAGTCATGAGCTGCCCCACAGTCATGAGCTGCCCTCCAGTCATGAGCTGCCCTCCAGTCATGAGCTGCCACTCAGTCCGGAGCTGCCACTCAGTCCGGAGCTGCCACTCAGCCCGGAGCTGCCACTCAGCCCGGAGCTGCCACTCAGCCCGGAGCTGCCACTCAGTCCGGAGCTGCCACTCAGTCCGGAGCTGCCACTCAGTCCGGAGCTGCCATTCGTCCTGAGCTGCCCCTCTGTCCTGAGCTACCTCTCTGTCCTGAGCTACCTCTCTGTCCTGAGCTACCTCTCTGTCCTGAGCTACCTCTCTGTCCTGAGCTACCTCCTAAATCATGTGGGGGCCTTGGGGAGGATTCTTAGGTCAAGGTCGTGGGCGAGGGTCGCCACTCAAAGGACGCTAAGGAGGGGGACAAAGACAGTGGTGGAGTGGTGTCCTCGTCCACCGCCGGAGCCGCCACCGCGGACAGATGCCCACCCAGACCCTCCCCTTGAGTTTTAGGGGTGCGTTCGGAGTCCGCACCTCAGGGGGGGGGGGGGGGGTACTGTAACGTCCTGACCAGAGTTCTTATGTGTTTTGCTTGTTTAGTGTTGGTCAGGACGTGAGCTGGGTGGGAATTCTATGTTGTGTGTCTAGTTCGTCTGTTTCTATGTTCAGCCTGATATGGTTCTCAATCAGAGACAGCTGTCAATCGTTGTCCCTGATTGAGAATCATATAAAGGTGGCTTGTTTTGTGTTGGGGATTGTGGGTGGTTGTTTCCTGTCTCTGTGTTTGTGTTCTGCACCAGATAGGACTGTGACGGTATGTTCTTTTGTTATTTTGTATAGTGTTTTTGTTTTGTCTAATTAAATTCAGTATGTCAAATTACCACGCTGCACATTGGTCCTCTGATCCTTCTCGCCTCTCCTCGTCTGAGGAGGAGGAGGAAGTAGACTGCCGTTACACAATGATTTTGAGATACAAAGACTATTATACGTTCAATTAAACTGTTCCATGAATATGTGCATATGAAAATCATAACTGGCACGCAGATTGGTAGAAATGGGAAGATAATTGGCACGCCAAATGGAAAAGGATGCCGACCTCTGGTGTAGCCTATAACTGTCAACTTCAGGAGCGTAACGGCAGAATCTGCCAAGGCCGGCAGGAGATGGAGGGTCAGGAACAGGTTTTGTTTCTCTTAATTATTTAATTAAACAAGGTTTAAGGTTAAAGCATCAGACAAAGTTCAGTAGCCTACATATTAGTTGATTTTATTAAAACACATATGGACAAATACATGTTAAAAAAATTAAACCAATCGATTGGTCGAAAGTAAAGTGTCTTGGTTGACCGAGATTTGTTTTAGTCTGGGACAGCCCTAGTAGAAATACAGGGCATTAGCTTTAGGTGCCCAAAATTATTCAGAGGGAGAACCCTCCACCAGCTTTAATCAGCTTCTTGATATGCCACACCTGTCAGGTAGATGGATTATCTTGGCAAAGGAGAAATGCTCACTAACAGGGATGTAAACAAATTTAACAAAAATATTGAGAGAAATAAGCTTTTTGTGCGTATGGAACATTTCTGGGATCTTTTATATCAGCTCATGAAACATGGGACTCACACTTGTTTATATGTTTGGTCAGTGTACTATTTTTACTCCGGCCGGGTAGAATTTACATCATTGGCTTATAGCAGTGTCAAACTCATTCTACGATGGGACCGAGTGTCAGCGGGTTTCGCTCCTCCCTTGTACTTGATTGATGAATTAAGGTCACTAATTAGTAAAGAACTCCCCTCACCTGCTTGTCTAGGGCTTAATTTAAAACCCTTAGACACTAGGCCCTCCGTGGAATGAGTTTGACACCTCTGGCTTATAGGCACAGATCTAGCAACATCCTACTCTCCCCATCTTAACTTTGACCATTAAAGAGTGAAGGCAAAACTGACCTTTCTTCTGGACACCCCAGAAGAACTGGGATTGGCCAGCAGGGACATTCTAACATGACACTGGGAAACCTAACCTCAACACAGCAAGGTTCCTAGTTAATTGTTTAAGGTAAATATTATCCACATATGTATGTGTGAATGTTGCCTCTGGCTTTCCACAACATTCACAAACAGTGAAAATATTCCACTTTATTAATTTAAAGAGCACAGTAGTTCAAATGTTTCTGAAACATGCTGTACGTCAGTCTGTAGCCTATCAGAGGCTGACAAGCTCTTACCCAGAGTTCTGAGCAGGAAGAGAGAATAGGGAAGTGAGAGTGAGGGTGAGGGTGTGATGTCCCTCCTTCCCCACACTTTTCTTCTTTTCTCGTAAATGTACTGTGTGTCTGAATGTATTACCAACTATGCCTGTCAGAGATCATGCAGATATGTATAGAAGACAGTACAAACCCCTGTGAGTTATTAATAATGTCGGTGTCATTGTAACTTTCTGATTGAGTAATGACGCTATAGCCTTCAGAGAGATATTTTGGTTTCAACACTCCTACAGACTCAGGCAGCCCTGTGTAACTACCACTCACAGACTCAGGCAACCCTGTGTAACTACCACCCACAGACTCAGGCAACCCTGTGTAACTACCACCCACAGACTCAGGCAACCCTGTGTAACAACCACCTACAGACTCAGGCAACCCTGTGTAACTACCACCCACAGACTCAGGCAACCCTGTGTAACTACCACCCACAGACTCAGGCAGCCCTGTGTAACTACCACCCACAGACTCAGGCAGCCCTGTGTAACTACCACCCACAGACTCAGGCAGCCCTGTGTAACTACCACCCACAGACTCAGGCAGCCCTGTGTAACTACCACCCACAGACTCAGGCAGCCCTGTGTAACTACCACCCACAGACTCAGGCAGCCCTGTGTAACTACCACCCACAGACTCAGGCAGCCCTGTGTAACTACCACCCACAGACCAGGGCAGCCCTGTGTAACTACCACCCACAGACTCAGGCAGCCCTGTGTAACTACCACCCACAGACTCAGGCAGCCCTATGTAAATACCACCCACAGACTCAGGCAGCCCTGTGTAACTACCACCCACAGACTCAGGCAGCCCTGTGTAACTACCACCCACAGACTCAGGCAGCCCTGTGTAACTACCACCCACAGACTCAAGCAGCCCTGTGTAACTACCACCCACAGACTCAGGCAGCCCTGTGTAACTACCACCCACAGACTCAGGCAGCCCTGTGTAACTACCACCCACAGACTCAGGCAGCCCTGTGTAACAACCACCTACAGACTCAGGCAGCCCTGTGTAACAACCACCTACAGACTCAGGCATCCCTGTGTAACTACCACCTACAGACTCAAGCAGCCCTGTGTAACTACCACCCACAGACTCAGGCAGCCCTGTGTAACTACCACCCACAGACTCAGGCAGCCCTGTGTAACTACCACCCACAGACTCAGGCAGCCCTGTGTAACTACCACCCACAGACTAACTGCACAGTGCCCACCAACATACTAACAGTCCTTTAAATGGTTATTGACATTTCACTGACACTGTAGATAGAATACATAATTAGTAAATAACTCCCCTCGCCTGGTTGTCTAGGGCTTAATTGAAAGGAAAATCATATACAAATAATATATTCATTATATATTAACATTAAGAAAGACACTTGTTGTTTACACTGGTCTCTAGACCGCCAACGTAACACACCGTAGTTGTAACAGTGAAGAGATGAACATGTCTGGTGCTAGCAGCTTACAGTATGTCGTTGACTAAAGTCTGAAGCCCTACGTGGGTAACCCACATACAAAGTGCGGGTGCGCCATGCAAACAGCAGCGAGAGCTTTGCGTGCTGTAGAGGAGCATCACCAACGTTCCATTTTATATTCTCACCTCCCTGTGGCCACAGCTGCCTCAGAACAGAGGAACTGAGGCCCGGGCTGCGTCTCGATACTCTAAATTGGCTTCTTCCCCTTGTCTCCTTTCCTTCATCTGCACTGATGTAAAAAATTAAATGGATAGTTGAATTACTGGTAGACATTCACCATATTACGTCCCACCACATTGCTCTTATCTATCCTGATATTTCAAAAGAGTGCAGATGAACTGGAGATGAGAAGTTGTTGAGGAAGCCACTTTGGACTATTGAGATACATCTCCTGTGAGGACGAATGAAGACTAAACAAGACAGAGAAGAGATGTTAAGAGATCAGGGAAGTGTGTAGATAGTGGTGGGTGACACATTTTCTCAAGCTTTTTTTTCTCTGGAACGTATCACTCTGCTAGCTATAGCCACTCCCTCAGCTCATAGATACAGTACATAAAGGGTTTACACTTTAAATAGAACCAGACTAGTATCATACTATGTCTGTGGACTCACAGTAGGCCCTGCTTCTCACCAGTAGTCAAAGGACAGATCCCCAAGCCAGGATCACCTCCTCAGCCATAGATGACTCGTTATCATTAGGGACAGACAGACTACAGGGTTCACAGAATATATTTGAACATAAAACATACTTTTAGCAGTGTAGGTCCCACCCATCCAAATGTCTCTATACATGTAACACATAGATTGGTCACTTTTTTTTCTAATTTGGCACACAAAAATTAGAGGCCATGAGTAACTTGGTCAAAATAATGCCACCGATTGGCCTATGGGTGACGCTGTTATAATCAGTCTCACTTAAACCCTCATATCCGCCGCCATGTTATGACCTAGAGACCTACAACTTTGCAGTGGTGTAAAGTACTTAAGTAAAAATACTTTGAAATAATACTTAATTCGTTTTTTTGGGTATCTGTACTTTACTTTACTATTTATATCTTTGACAACTTTTAGTTCTACATTCCTAAAGAAAATAATGTACTTTTTACTCCTTACATTTCCCTGACACCCAAAATTACTCGTTACATTTTGAATGCTTAGCAGAACAAGAAAATGGTCTAATTCACACATTTATCAAGATAACATGCCTGGTCATCCCTACTGCCTTTGATCTGGCGGACTCACTAAACACAAATGCTTCGTTTGTAAATTGTGTCCGAGTGTTGAACTGTGCCCCTGGCTATCCGTAAATTTTAAAAACAAGTAAATCGTCTCGTCTGGTTTGCTTAATATAAGACATTTTAAATGATTTATACTTTTACTTTTGATACTTAAGTATATTTAAATCCAAATACTTTTAGACTTTAACTCAAGTAGTATTTTACTGGGTGACTTTCACTTTTACATTTTCTTTTGAGGTATCTTTACTTTTACCCAAGTATGAAAATTGGGTACTTTTTCCACCACTGCAACGTTGTATGTAGGTGTCTTTCTTCATGCTGAACAAATTTGTATCAAGGACCAATAAGATGCGTCAGAATAGATTTTCCTCCATCTTGGACATTTTGGAAAACCTTTGAAGGACTTCTCATGAACCATAAGTCCAACTAACACCAAATTACTCCGGCCGGGATTAACACAATGACATTAACAAAGAGTGAAAATATTTCACGTTAAAAACCTCTCAAGGATCGGACCCTTTTTTCAATTTTTTTTCAATGACATGCCCAAATCTAACTGCCTATTGGTCAGGACCTGAAGCAAGGATATGCATATTCTTGATACCATTTGAAAGGAAACACTTTGAAGTTTGTGGAAATGTGAAATTAATGTAGGATAATATAACACATTAGATCTGGTAAAAGATAATACAAAGAAAAAAACATGCATTGTTTTGTTTGTACCATCATATTTGAAATGCAAGAGAAAGGCCATAATGTATTATTCCAGCCAAAGCCCAATTTAGATTTTGGCCACTAGATGGCAGCAGTGTCTGTGGAAAGTTTTAGACGGATCCAATGAAACATTGCATATCTGTTCAAAATGTTGTATCAAGACTGCCCAAATGTGTCTAATTGGTTTATTAATACATTTTCAAGTTCATAATTGTGCACTCACCTTAAACAATAGCATGGTATTCTTTCACTGTAATAGCTATTGTAAATTGGACAGTGCAGTTAGATTAACAATAATTTAAGCTTTCTGCCCATATCTGATATGTCTATGTCCTGGGACATGTTTTTGGTACTTACAACCTCATGCTAATCACATTAGCCTACGTTAGCTCAACCGTCCCACGGGGGTGACACCGATCCCGTAGAGGTTAAATCTTTTTTAGAAAGATTATAGTAGTTGAAATGTTTCTGAAACATCTGTAGCCTATCAGAGGCTGACAAGCTCTTACCCAGAGTTCTGAGCAGGAAGACAGAATAGGGAAGTGAGGGTGAGGGTGTGATGTCCCTCCTTCCGCCACACTTTTCTTCTTTTCTCTGAAATATACTGTTTGTCTGAATGTATTGCCAGCTAAGCCTGTCAGAGACCATGCAGATATGTATAGAAGACAATACAAACCCCTGTGAGTTACTAATAATGTCGGTGTCATTGAAACTTTCTCTTTGAGTAATGACGCTATAGCCTTCAGAGAGCTTCTGTGGTTTCAACACTCCTACAGACTCAGGCAGCCCTGTGTAACTACCACCCACAGACTAACTGCACAGTGCCCACCAACATACTAACAGTCCTTTAAATGGTTATTGATATTTCACTGACACTGTAGATAGAATACATAATTAGTAAATAACACCCCTCACCTGGTTGTCTAGGGCTTAATTGAAAGGAAAATCATATACAAATAATATATTCATTATATATTAACATTAAGAAAGACACTTGTTGTTTACACTGGTCTCTAGACCGCCAACGTAACACACCGTAGTTGTAACAGTGAAGAGATGAACATGTCTGGTGCTAGCAGCTTACAGTATGTCGTTGACTAAAGTCTGAAGCCCTACGTGGGTAACCCACATACAAAGTGCGGGTCCGCCATGCAAACAGCAGCGAGAGCTTTGCGTGCTGTAGAGGAGCATCACCAACGTTCCATTTTATATTCTCACCTCCCTGTGGCCACAGCTGCCTCAGAACAGAGGAACTGAGGCCCGGGGCTGCGTCTCGATACTCTAAATTGGCTTCTTCCCCTTATCTCCTTTCCTTCATCTGCACTGATGTAAAAAATTTAATGGATAGTTGAATTACTGGTAGACATTCACCATATTACATCCCACTACATTGCTCTTATCTATCCTGATATTTCAAAAGAGTGCAGATGAACTGGAGATGAGAAGTTGTTGAGGAAGCCACTTTGGACTATTGAGATACATCTCCTGTGAGGACGAATGAAGACTAAACAAGATAGAGAAGAGATGTTAAGAGATCAGGGAAGTGTGTAGATAGTGGTGGGTGACACATTTTCTCAAGCTTTTTTTTCTCTGGAACGTATCACTCTGCTAGGTATAGCCACTCCCTCAGCTCATAGATACACTATATCAAATAAAATACATTTTTATTGGTCACGTACAAATGGTTAGCAGATATTAATGCGAGTGTAGTGAAATGCTTGTGCTTCTAGTTCCGACAGTGCAGTAAAATCTAACAAGTAATCTAACAATTCCACAACAACTACCTAATACACACAAAATGGCGCCGGAGAAGAAGGCAGACGTTTTACATGTCCCCAACCGATTGTGTTTTATTGTTTGTTTATTTGTGTTGTTTGTAACTTATTTTTTTAACTTATTGTGTACATAATGTTGCCGCTTCCGTCTCTTATGACAGAAAATAACTTCTGGACATCAGGACTGCGATTACTCACCACGGACTGACAGAATCCTTTTGTTCCTTTAGCGAGTCTGACGAGCCCGACGCAAACGATATACTACTTTCTCGGGAACAAGCCCAGATCCCCGTGATTTGCGTGAAGAGGCGATTGAATAAACCCCCACTTGCTTCTATTCTGCTAGCAAACGGGCAATCTTTGGAAAATAACAAATATGACCTACGCGGAAGATTAAACTACCAACGGGATAATCAAAACTGTAATATCTTATGCGTCACGGAGTCGTGGCTGAACGGCGACATTATCAACATACAGCTGTCTGGTTATACTTTGTATCCGCAGGACAGAACAGCGGCGTCTGGTAAGACAAGGGGCGGCGGACTATGTATTTCTGTAAATAACAGCTGGTTCACGATATCTAAGGAAGTCTCGAGGTTTTGCTCGCCTGAGGTAGAGTATCTCATGGTAAGCTGTAGACCACACTATCTACCTAGAGAGTTTCCATTTGTATTTATCGTAGATGTTTACATACCACTACAGTCAGAGGCTGGCACTAAGACAGCATTGAATGAGCTGTATTCCGCCATAAGCAAACAAGAAAATGCTCACCCAGAGGCGGCGCTCCTAGTAGCCGGGGACTTTAATGCAGGGAAACTTAAATCCATTTTACCAAATTTCTATCAGCATGTTAAATGTGCAACCAGAGGGAAAATAACTCTGGACCACCTTTACTCCACACACAGAGACGCATACAAAGCTCTCCCTCGCCCTCCATTTGGCAAATCTGACGATAATTCTATCCTTCTGATTCCTGCTTACAAGCAAAAATGAAAGCAGGAAGCACCAGTGACTAGATCAATAAAAAAGTGGTCAGATGACGCAGCTGCTAAGCTACAGGACTGTTTTGCTAGCACAGACTGGAAAATGTTCCGGGATTCCTCCGATGTCATTGAGGAGTACACCACTTCAGTCATTGGCTTCATCAATAAGTGCATAGATGACGACGTCCCCACAGTGACCGTACATACATACCCCAACCAGAAGCCATGGCAACATCCGCACTGAGCTAAAGGCTAGAGCTGACGCTTTCATTGAGTGGGACTCCAACCCGGAAGCTTATAAGAAATCCTGCTATGCCCTCCGGCGAACCATCAAATAAGCAATGAGTCAATACAGGACTAAGATCGAATCGTACTACACCGGCTAACGCTCGTGGGATGTGGCAGGGCTTGCAAACCATTACAGACTACAAAGGGAAGCACAGCCGAGAGCTGCCCAGTGACACGAGCCTACCAGACGAGCTACACTTCTTCTATGCTGGCTTCGAGGCAAATAACACTGAAACATGCATGAGAGCACCAGCTGTTCCGGAAGACTGTGTGATCACGCTCTCTGCAGCCGATGTGAGTAAGACCTTTAAGTAGGTCAACATTCACAAGGCCGCAGGGCCAGACGGATTACCAGGACGTGTACTGCAAGCATGCGCTGACCAACTGGCAAGTGTCTTCACTGACAGTTTCAACCTCTCCCTGTCCGAGTCTGTAATACCAACATGTTTTAAGCAGACCACCATAGTGCCTGTGCCCAAGAACACTAAGGCAACCTGCCTAAATGACTACCAACCCATGGCACTCACGTCTGTAGCCATGAAGTGCTTTGAAAGGCTGGTCATGGCTCACATTAACACCATTATCCCAGAAACCTTAGACCCACTCCAATTTGCATACCGCACCAACAGATCCACAGACGATGCAATCTCTATTGCACTCAACACTGCCCTTTCCCACCTGGACAAAAGGAACACCTATGTGAGAATGCTATTCATTGACTACAGCTCAGCGTTCAACACCATAGTGCCCTCAAAGCTCATCAATAAGCTAAGGACACTGGGACTAAACACCTCCCTCTGCACCTGGATCCTGGACTTCCTGACGGGCCACCCCCAGGTGGTAAGGGTAGGTAACAACACATCTGCCACGTTGATCCTCAACACAGGGGACCCTCAGGGGGCGTGCTCAGTCCCCTCCTGTACTCCCTGTTCACTCATGACTGCACGGCCAGGCACGACTACAACACCATCATTAAGTTTGCTGATGACACAACAGTGGTAGGCCTGATCACCGACAATGACGAGATAGCCTATACGGAGGAGGTCAGAGGCCTGGCCGTGTGGTGACAGGACAACAACCTCTCCCTCAACGTGATCAAGACAAAGGAGATGATTGTGGACTACAGGAAAAAGAGGACTGAGCATGCCCCCATTCTCATCGACGGGGCTGCAGTGGAGCAGGTTGAGAGCTTCAAGTTCCTTGGTGTCCACATCACCAACAAACTAACATGGTCCAAGCACACCAAGACAGTCGTGAAGTCTAAAATCTATTTCCCCTCAAGAGACTGAAAAGATTTGGCATGGGTCCTCAAATTCTCAAAGGTTCTACAGCTGCACCGTCGAGAGCATCCTGACTGGTTGCATCACTGTCTGGTATGGCAACTGCTCGGCCTCCGACCGCAAGGCGCTACAGAGGGTAGTGTGTACGGCCCAGTACGTCACTGGGTCCAAGCTTCCTGCCATCCAGGACCTCTATACCAGGCGATGTCAGAGGACGGCCCTAAAAATGTTCAAAGACTCCAGCCACCGTAGTCATAGACTGTTCCCTCTGATTCCGCACGGCAAGCGGTACAGGAGTGCCAAGTCTAGGTCCAAGAGGCTTCTAAACAGCTTCTACCCCCAAGTCATAAGACTCCTGAACATCTAATCAAATGGCTACCCAGACTATTTGCATTGCCCCCCCCTCTTTTACACCGCTGCTACTCTCTGTTGTTACCATCTATGCATAGTCACTTTAAATAACTCTACCTACATGTACATATTATCTCAACTGACCGGTGGAACAAAATATATAGAGTACTGCACACACTACAATTATTTAGGTTTAAAAATAAGCTCAACTGGACACCTTAATGAGGCAGTGAATGAACTGAGAGAGAAAGCACGAAGGGCATTCTATGCCATTAAAAAGCAAATTCAAATTGAAATAAATATATTAATTGAATATGTCATTGAACCAATTGCACTTTATGGCAGCGAGGTGTGTGGTCCACTTGCAAAACAAGATGTCATCAAATGGGACAAACACCCCATTGAAACCCTACATGCAGAGTTCTGTAAGATTCTCCTACATGTCCAGAGGAAAACTACAAACAATGCATGCAGGGCAGAATTAGGCCAATATCCACTAATAATAAAAACTCAAAAAATATGTTTTGGAAACATCTAAAATACAGTGATATCATTACCATATCATATCATTACCAAGCCCTGCAATGCCAAGAGCTGAGCAAAGAAAAGAGTCCCATCATCCAGCTGGTCCTGAGGCTGAGTTCACAAACCTGTTCTACTAACACACTGAAGCCTCAGTCCCCTCATCCAGCTGGTCCTGGGGCTGAGTTCACTGACCTGTTCTACTAACACACTGAAGCCTCAGTCCCCTCATCCAGCTGGTCCTGGGGCTGAGTTCACAAACCTGTTCTACTAACACACTGAAGCCTCAGTCCCCTCACCCAGCTGGTCCTGGGGCTGAGTTCACAAACCTGTTCTACTAACACACTGAAGCCTCAGTCCCCTCATCCAGCTGGTCCTGGGGCTGAGTTCACAAACCTGTTCTACTAACACACTGAAGCCTCAGTCCCCTCACCCAGCTGGTCCTGGGGCTGAGTTCACAAACCTGTTCTACTAACACACTGAAGCCTCAGTCCCCTCATCCAGCTGGTCCTGGGGCTGAGTTCACAAACCTGTTCTACTAACACACTGAAGCCTCAGTCCCCTCATCCAGCTGGTCCTGGGGCTGAGTTCACAAACCTGTTCTACTAACACACTGAAGCCTCAGTCTCCTCATCCAGCTGGTCCTGGGGCTGAGTTCACAAACCTGTTCTACTAACACACTGAAGCCTCAGTCCCCTCATCCAGCTGGTCCTGAGGCTGAGTTCACAAACCTGTTCTACTAACACACTGAAGCCTCAGTCTCCTCATCCAGCTGGTCCTGGGGCTGAGTTCACAAACCTGTTCTACTAACACACTGAAGCCTCAGGACCAGAACATCCAATCAATCAGGATAAACCAAATTACAACACAGTCAAAACAAAACTATATTGCTTATTGGGAAACACAAGCACAAACACAAAGCAAAATGCAGTGCTATCTGGCCCTAAATCGACAGTACACTGTGGCTAAATATTTGCCCATGGTTACTGATCAAAACCTTAGAAAAACCTTGACAAAGTACAGGCTCAGTGAGCACAGCCTTGCCATTGAGAAGGGTAGACACAGGAAAACCTGGCTCCCTGTAGAGGAAAGGCTGTGCAACCACTGCACAACAGCAGAACCTGAGACAGAGCTGCATTTCCTGACAAAATGTCAAAAATATAAGGTTTCAAAGACCTCTCTGATGAGAGTAGGCTACCCGTCCTGTTGGGGGAGGACGCAAAGAGCTGTGGGCTGGCAGCGCACTACATTGCTGCCTGCCATAAGTTGAGGGACAGTGTCTGACAGACCAATCAACCTGCACATGTACTCTACTGTATGCTTATTGTTATTGTTCAATGTATGGTTATTTTGACACTTGGTTATTGTTGTTAGTGTTGTCCCGTTGACAATTTTGATTCTCATTTTTATTTGCTTTGGCAAATATGTACATTGTTACATGTACATTCCTCTCCTTGTTCGGGCGGCGTTCGGCGATCGACGTCACCGGTCTTCTAGCCATCGCCGATCCACCTTCCATTTTCCATTTGTTTTGTCTTGTTTTCCTACACACCTGGTTTCAATTCCCTCATTATTTGACGTGTATATAATCCTCTGTTCCCCCCATGTCTGTGTGTGGAATTGTTTGCTGTTAAGTGTATGTGCACTTATGACTGGTTTTGCGATGGGTTATTTTACCCGTATTTTGTTTGTTCTGGGTGCAGCTTGTTTGTGCATTATTAAAGTGCTCCAGTTGTTACCCATTTCTGCTCTCCTGCGCCTGACTTCCCTGCAGCCAGTTACGCACCGTCTGACAGAATTCCACACCCGAATATGGAGTCAGCAGGAGTTGGTGCCCCTGGTATAGGGGTTGAGGAGAGCGTCCGGGAGCACGCGGCAATGCTCCACCATCTCGGCGCCGCCATGGACCGCGTCGTCCAAACCATGGACCGCTGGGAGAGACAGGGAGTTCCTCCAGCGCCTCCACCAGCACAACCAGGGTCTCCACTACTCGCCCCTCCTGCACCCGGTCCCAGTGGGATTCGTCTCACACTTCCCCGGGAGTATGATGGGACGGCTGCACGCTGCAAGGGTTTCCTGTTGCAGCTTGATCTCTACCTGGCAACCGTCCACCCGGCTCCTTCGGGCCGTGAGAAGGTGTCTGCCCTCGTCTCGTGCCTCTCGGGGAAAGCCCTGGAGTGGGCCAACGCCATGTGGGGAGAAGGAGATGCGGCGCTGGACCATTTCGAGGATTTCACCAGCCGCTGGGCGTCTGTACGCTTCGTCTGCTGTCTGTGACCGGCTGATCTATTGGGCCCACACGTCACCTTCCTCTGGTCATCCAGGCATCGGGCGGCCGGTGTGCGCTGTCTGAGTGGGAAGTACTGGTGGCCCACTTTGGCTAAGGACGTGAGGGTTATGTTTCCTCCTGCTCGTTGTGCGCTCAGTGTAAGGCTCCTAGACACCTGCCCAGAGTTAAGCTACACCCCTTACCCGTTCCACAATGGCCATGGTCGCACCTGTCGATCGATTTCCTGACCGATCTCCCCAATCACAGGGAAGCACCACAATCCTGGTTGTTGTGGATCGTTTCTTTAAGTCCTGCCATCTCCTTCCTCTGCCCAGTCTCCCTACGGCCCTACAGACTGCAGAGGCCTTGTTTACGCACGTCTTCCGGCACTACGGGGTGCTGAGGATATAGTGTCTGATCGGGGTCCCCAGTTCACTTCGAGGGTCTGGAGGGCGTTCATGGAACATCTGGGGGTCTCGATCAGCCTTACCTCGGGTTTTCACCCTGAGAGTAACGGGCAGGTGGAGAGAGTTAACCAGGATGTGGGTAGGTTTCTGCGGTCTTATTGCCAGGACTGGCCGGGGGAGTGGGCGGCGTTCGTGCCCTGGGCAGAGATGGCCCGGAACTCGCTTCGCCACTCCTTCACTAACCTCTCCCCCTTCCAGTGCGTACTGGGGTACCAGCCGGGTTTGGCTCCTTGGCATCAGAGTCAGACCGAAGCTCCTGCGGTGGACGACTGGTTCCGGCGCGCGGAGGAGACATGGGACGCCGCACATGTTCACCTTCAGCGCGCCGTGCTGCGTCAGAAATCCAGCGCAGACCGTCACCGCAGTGAGGCCCCGGTGTTCGCACCGGGGGACCGGGTCTGGCTCTCGACCCTCCGCCTGCCCCTCCGCCTGCCGTGCCGGAAGCTGGGTCTGCGGTTTGTGGGGCCGTTCAAAGTCCTGAGGAGACTGAACGAGGTGTGTTACAGGTTACAGCCCCCCCCCGGTTACCGTATTAACCCCTCATTCCATGTGTCTCTCCTCAGGCCGGTGGTGTCTGGTCCACTCCAGGAGTCTGAGGTGTGGGAGGTTCCTCCGCCCCCTCTGGACATCGAGGGGGCCCCAGCGTACACCGTTCGCTCCCTACTGGATTCGAGGCGTCGGGCGAGGGGCCTTCAATACCTCGTGGAGTGGGAGGGGTACGGTCCGGAGGAGAGATGCTAGGTTCCGGTGGAGGACGTGTTGGACCCTTCAATGCTGCGGGAGTGCCACCGTCTATGTCCGGATCGCCCTGCACCTCGCCCTCCGGGTTGTCGCCGGTGTTGGCGCGCTGCTGGAGCCGCGCGTCAAGGGGAAGTACTGTCATGACTTCCGCCGAAGTCGGTTCCTCTCCTTGTTCGTTCGACGGTCGACGTCACCGGTCTTCTAGCCATCGCCGATCCACCTTTCATTTTCCATTTGTTTTATCTTGTTTTCCTACACACCTGGTTTCAATTCCCTCATTATTTGACGTGTATATGTCCCTCTGTTCCCCCCATGTCTGTGTGTGGAATTGTTTGCTGTTAAGTGTATGTGCACTTATGACTGGTTTTGCGACGGGTTATTTTACCCGTATTTTGTTTGTTCTGGGTGCAGCTTGTTTGTGCATTATTAAAGTGCTCCAGTTGTTACCCATTTCTGCTCTCCTGCGCCTGACTTCCCTGCAGCCAGTTACGCACCGTCTGACACCTGCCCAATGTATGACCATATTAGAGACACATATTTCCCTCAGATTACACAGATCCACAAAGAATTTGAAAACAAACCCAATTTTGATAAACTCCCATATCTACTGGGTGACATTCCACAGTGTGCCATCACAGCAGCAATATTTGTGACCTGTTGCCACAAGAAAAGGGCAACCAGTGAAGAACAAACACCATTGTAAATAGAACCCATATTTATGCTTATTTATTTTCCCTTGTGTACTTTAAACATTTGTACATTGTTACAACACTGTATATATACATAATATGACATTTGTAATGTCTTTATTCTTTTGAAACTTCTGTGAGTGTAATGTTTAATGTTAATTTTTATTGTTTATTTCACTTGTATATTATCTACCTCACTTGCTTTGGCAATGTTAACACATGTTTCCCATGCCAATAAAGGCCCTTGAATTGAATTGAATTGAGAGAGGCGGGAGGGAGGGCGGGGGGTAGAGAGAGAGAGGGGTGGGGGGGGTGGGGGGGGAAGAGATCAGTACAGGAAGTAGCAATGTAGGCCTAGTATGTGAGCATACTCTTCTTCTTTTCAACTAGTGGGGAGAAGTCAGACGAAGAGATAAAATGCTGAAACCACAACAGGTTTCGTGATGTGTCACAGACCCCGAAGTCCCAAGTGTATAACTACCCACACCAGCAGCTAAGATGACAGTCACTTCAAACGAGTAGAGCACTTGTCAAAAGATCCACAACGGGCCACAACAGGAGTTTAAATGTCAAAAACATTATGTGTCAGTAATAATTGCTTTTGTGTGAAAACACACAGAGCAAACTAATATCCCACTTGGCAGACGGTTTTATCCAAAGCAACTTACAGTCATGTGTGCATACATTTTGTATGTGTGGACCCAGTGGGAATCGAACCCACGACTCTTGGCATCGTAAGCACCATACTAGACCAACTGAACCACACAGGACCAACGACACTATTCAACACTTAGAACTCTGTTATACGGAAGTAATCCTTGTTTGTGAGTTCAAAAAACCTTTTGTTTAATACTTTTACGGACAAATCAGCCATGTCTCACTGTGAGACCATGCTCTCTCCTTCTCAGAAGATCAGGCACATGTCTAAACACACTTAAAGCCAGGCTGCACTAAACAAACATGTGTATTTTCTATGTATCTGATGCTGTGCATCTTAGAGGAAAGTGCAGAAGTGGAGGGAAGGAGATGTGTGGCGTAGATGAAATGGGACTTCCTGTAAAATAAGGTAAAGTACAGAGTCTCAGCTAGCTGTGACATCACTTGTCGCGTAGCGCTGAGGGACCAGAGGCGAGTTTAGGGTTAGGGGAACACATTCAGGAAGCTGTGTCCACTGATAAGACCGGAGGGAAGACATACGTAAAGACAAATACACACAATTTCAACGTTTTTTTTTTGTTTTGTTTTGTTGAAAATACGACGGATAAATTGTAAGCGTTTCTTTTGGCGTTACCTTTAGGACGTATGGTCTCTGGGTAGAGTGATCGTCGCTCCTGGACATGGCAGGTCTCTATGGACTGAAGATCCTGCTGCTGTGTACTGGGCTCATAGAGCTGGCCATATGTAAGTACAATATGATACCCATGGGATGGGGCTGATGGGAGGGCTGTTATCCCTTTAATGGTGACAGGGCTGTGGAGCCTAAATTCACCAATAAAGTACATGGAATTGTTATAGAAAATGTATCCCGATGCGGTCACTCAAAGAGTGTAAGATTTGCATTTAATAAGGTTGATAAAATCTAATTTACTTGAGGCATTTTTCTACAGGCATTTCTAATGTTGACAATGGATCAATCATGTTTGAGAGAGTGATTAAAGGGCTGTGGTTCAAGCAGGATATGCTATACTTTTTTTCCCAGACCATTCAAATTGCAAATAACTTTGTTAGGTTTAACTATTAAAAGTGAGTTGGAATAGAGTAACTCTGAGATTGTCAAGTCCTTCTAAACTGTCTGGGTGGGCATCACCTGGAGGACTAGTTTTTAAAGAGGAGTCTGCTGAGTTGGTCCACTCATGTTCCCCCTCAGAGAAAGGACACACCTGGTTAGTGATTAGTCAAATTCTTACTCTTAACTTGGTCCACTAAAATGCATTCAGTGATTGGATATATATCTAGATCAGAGACTTAACATCTAAGTAATAATCTAAAGCTAATACCTGCCTTTCACTGTGCAACCATGATACATTCAAAACCTCTTGCTCTGTGTGCAAAAGTGCACCCTTGTTTGTGTATATTTAGCATGAATCTCCAATACAAGTGAATGTTCTGAATGTAGAATGTACTTCTACCAGCTGCAGTAAGACACATAGAGTTTAGATATGGGGTTCTTTTTAGACAGATCACAGCTCAACCACTTCCGTGTTCCATTTTGAGCGGCCTGTCTGCACTTCCTGGTATAGCTATAGCTGAGATCAGGGCCTTGCCGTTCTGACACACTGGGCGAAACCAAAAAATGCACCGGCAAAACTAGAATCGTCCCAGTAAGCAAAACTAAGTTGAAAAGAGGTCTAAAATATATATTTTCCAGAAGCTGAAGTTTGGTTCAATTTAGTTTCTGAATGAAAGGTGAAAAGATGTGTTTTCCACACGTTTAAAATAAATATTTTCCAGGACGTTGAAAAAAACATATTTTCCAGATGTTGAAATCAGGTTAATTTCGGTTCTGAATGACAGTTGAAAATATGTATTTCCCAGATGTTGAAATCAGGCTCAGCTTTGATCCTGAATGAAAATACGTCATTTATATCCTTGATTTATTTTGAGACAAATCAAGACTAGTCCAGACTGGACAAAATCTGAACCAAACATTATTGATATAGATTTGGTCTGGACCTTACCAAAAATCAATGTCCGTGGACATGGAAGTCAGGCCGGTCCAAAAGAAGAAGTCAAAAGGCGTCGGCCCATGCTTACTGAGGTGTAGCCTACAGTATTGCCTGAAATTCTATTTTAAGAATGCCCATCTATGTGGTAACCCTACTGTTTTTAAAACACAAAATATAAGAAAAAAAGACGGCTCGTGCTTAGTGGGGTGTAGCCTACCGTGCCGGCCACGATGGAATTTTATGAATGCCCGTCCATGTGGTAGGCCCACCATTTTGTAAAACAGACCGTGGCGTTGGCTTTATTAATCCTGATTCCTGTAACTAATCAATTTGGCTATTTAAGCTATGAATATCAGCTACCCAACTTTATCTGGAGTTATTGTGAGCCTATTTGCAATGTGTTTACACAGTGGGAAATGCAGAAGTATTTTATTTTTCGCTATTGTCAGATTGTCAAAAATTTTAGGATACAAACTTGAAACCACTGATCATGACAATGAGGTGAAACTCCTGGACAACAGTTGAGAATGTCCATTCCATATTGTCCATTTTACTTTGACCTGTCTTGGTTTTAGGATATGTTGTTTGTTAACATGACAGCACATTTTTTATTTGATTGGGTGTACTTTAGTTTAGGCCATTTGATCTGGAGAAACCCACATGATGTAAAAAGTGTCTGTCTCATTACATTGTCATCCATTTCATCTCCAGCCTGTAGGCTACAGAAAAGGCCACATACTCTTTCTACCGTATACTATGTCTGCTACGTGATTTATGTTACATCATTTTTTTAACGGAACGTTGGTGGAGTCCCAGCAGCGATGCATCTCTCCAACAGCATCCTGGAGAGGCGCGCTGGGAGTGGACAAGCAAAATATTTTGTGCCCCTACCTTTGACAAAGTGGATAGTGCTTATCACAGGACGGCATCAATGCAAAACTAAAAAGCTGTCATTGTTTTGGGGGCAGAATTACGTGAGGTATTGTTGTTGGAGGTGCATCTTGGTGAGTTTAGCTCAGTAAATGACACCCTCGTCAATCTGCCTTCGTAGGCGATGGCCTACTACTGCCTAATGAGCGCGCCGGCCGTGGCTGAGATGGAACTTAAGAAAATGCCTTGAGAAAAGCAGAAGCCTTTGAAATGAAGAAGTGGTGTTGAAATGTTCATAGAGCTGTATGATTAAAACAGTGTTTCAGGAAGGAGAGGGGGATGTGGTGAAGAGGGGGATGAGGCTTAGCAGACCGACATCTTATCTGTAAATGTAAATTATAGAGAGAGACAGAGAGAGAGCAAGGCTGTGCATAGACCTTTTTATGGGGTGCTCAAACAAAAAAAAGGACACCCCCCAAAAAATTTACATTTGAGCAAATATTAGAAAAAGATGGGAAAGCAGCACCATCTGAGTAAAGTGTTTTGCAAGACTATTTTGAACTGGAATAAATGCTGCACTTATTGACAATGACAATAATGACCAATACAATTCCAGTTAAAATAGAACATTTTAAGAAAGACTGTTGCCTACCATTACTATATCCATTACTATATCCATTACTATATCCATTACTTTATCCATTACTATATCCATTACTTTATCCATTACTATATCCATTACTATATCCAAACCAACTCCATTTGTTGCCATTATCATGTATCCCAGTGGTCTTGCTGACATTTTGACCAACAATGACCCAAAAAGGAATGGTACAAAGCTTGTGAGTCACTAGGCAGCCAAGCTAGTCTCATCTGAAATATGAAAATGGTCAATCAAATCGGCAAATAAAATATACAATGACATACTGTTTTAATAAAAAAGTCAAGGTACAATATCACATTTAAAGTCAAGGTACAATATCACATTTAAAGTCAAAGTACAATATCACATTTAAAGTCAAAGTACAATATCACATTTAAAGTCAAAGTACAATATCACATTTAAAGTCATAGTATAGTATAGTATGATGTTTTAACATCAAGGGAAAACTTGTCTTTGACTTCAATGATAAACTGAAATAGTTTCTCTTTAAAAGCAAAAGATTGCAAATGAAAGTGAATATTAAACAAAAAACTAAAAGTTCAACTCAATACATTAGGCTTTCCATGTTCTGGCAGAGATGAGTCTGTAGTAGATTGACTAACTGTATTTTATACAGATGATAAACATAGGCCAACTCTGTTTGCCAGGAAAAACTGGAGGAAATGAAACCAGTTATTTCTAGTCACTAATCAGGATATGTGCGTTCACCTTTGCGCGCCAATGCCGGTGACTAGTCATTGGTCAACAATCAAGACGTGCAACATTTGGGTTCTGAAGCATACAGGGCATTTGGAAAGTATTCAGATCCCTTGACTTTCTCCACGTTTTGTTACGTTACAGCCTTATTCTACATTTTTATTGAATTTTTTATTCTCATTAATCTACGTTAATACCCCATAATGACAAGCAAAAGCAGTTTTTTTATGTTTGCAAATGTATTACAAATAAAGTGTCAAATTTACATAAGTATTCAAGACTACAGTACTTTGTTGAAGCACCTTTGGCAGCAATTACAACCTCAAGTCTTCTTGGGTATGACGCTACAAGCTTGGCACACCTGTATTTGGGGAATTTCTCCCATTCTTCTCTGCAGATCCTCTCAAGCTCTGTCAGGTTGGATGGGGAGCGTTGCTGCTCAGCTATTTTCAGGTCTCTCCAGAGATGTTCAATCGGGTTCAAGTACGGGCTCGGGCTGGGCCACTCAAGGACATTCAGAGACTTGTCCCGTAGCCACTCCTGCGTTGTCTTAGCTGTGTGCTTAGGGTCGTTGTCCTGTTGGAAGGTGAACCTTCTCCCCAGTCTGAGGTCCTGAGCGCTCTGGAGCAGGTTTTCATCAAGGATCTTTGTTCTTTGCTCTGTTCATCTTTCCCTCGATCCTGACTAGTCTCCCAGTCCTTGCCGCTGAAAAACATCCCCACACCATGCTTCACCGTAGGGATGGTGCCTGGTTTCCTCTAGACGTGACGTTTGGCATTCAGGCCAAAGAGTTCAATCTTGGTATTATCAGACCAGAGAATCTTGTTTCTCATGGTCTGAGAGTCCTTTAGGTGCCTTTTGGCAAACTCCAAGCAGGCTGTCATGTGCCTTTTATTGAGGAGTGGCTTACGTCTGGCCACTCTACCATAAAAGCCTGATTGGTGGAGTGCTGCAGAGATGTTTGTCCTTCTGGAAGGTTCTCCCATCTCCACAGAAGAAGTCTAGAGTTTTGTCAGAGTGACCATCGGGTTCTTGGTCACCTCCCTGACCAAGGTCCTTCTCCCCCATTGCTCAGTTTAGCCGGGCGGCCAGCTCTAGGAAGAGTCTTGGTGGTTCCAAACTTCTTCCATTTAAGAATGATGGAGGCCATTGTGTTCTCGGGGACCTTCAATGCTGCAGACATCTTTTGGTACCCTTCCCCAGGTCTGTGCCTCGACACAATCCTGTTTCGGAGCTCTACGGACAATTGCTTCGACCTCATGGCTTGGTTTTTTCTCTGACAAGTACATGTCAACTGTGGGACCTTATATAGACAGGTGTGTGCCTTTCCAAATCATGTCCAATCAATTGAATTTACCACAAGTGGACTCCAATCAAGTTGTAGAAACATCTAAAGCATTTTCAATAGAAAAAGGATGTGCCTGAGCTCAATTTGGAGTCTCATATCAAACGGTCTGAATACTGATGTAAATAAAGTATGTCATTTTTTTACATTTTTATATACATTTGCAAACATTTTCAAAAACCTGTTTTTGCTTTGTCATTATGGGGTATTTTGTGTAGATTGATGAGGAAAAAAAGCTATTTAATCAATTTTATAATGCTGTAATGTAACAGAATGTGGAAAAAGTCAAGGGGTCTGAATACTTTCCGAATGCACTGTATATATATATTTTTAGTGCCTTCAGAAAGTATTCACACACAATACCCCATAACGTGGAATTGTGTTTTTTGAAATTTTTACAAATTAATAAAAAATGAAAAGCAGAAATGTCTTGAGTCAATAAGTAGTCAACCCATTTCTTATGGCAAGCCTAAATAAGTTAAGGAGTAACATTTGCTTCATAAGTTGCATGGAATCTCTCTGTGCAATAATAGCGTTTAACATGATCATACTTAGTGATGTGTTGTGTTGGATTTGCCCCAATTAACATGATCATACTTAGTGATGTGTTGTGTTGGATTTGCCCCAAACATAACACTTTTTACTCAGGACATAAAGAACATTTCTTTGTCACTTTTTTGGCAGTTTTATTTTAATGCCTTATTGCAAACAGGATGCATGTTTTGGAATATTTGTATTCTGTATAGGCTTTCTTCTTTTCACTCTGTCATTTAGGTTAGTATTGTGAACTACTACTTTGTTGATTCATCCTCAGTTTTCTCCCATCACATCATTAAACAAACTTTATAAAAGACACCATTGGCCTCATGGTGAAATCCCTGAGCGGTTCCCTTCCTCTCTGGCAACTATATTTGTAGTAACTGGGTGTATTGATACACCATCCAATGTGTAATTCATAACACCATGCTCAAACGGATATTCAATGTCTGCTTTTTTTAAATGGATTTACCAATAGGTGCCCTTCTTTGCGAGACATTGAAAAACCTCCCTGGTCTTTGTGATTGAATCTGTGTTTGAAATTCACTGTTCAACTGAGGGACCTTACAGATAATTGTATGTGTGGGGTACAGAGATGAGGTAGTAATTTAAAAGTCATGTTAAACACTATTATTGTACACATAGTCCATACAACTTATTATGTGATTTGTTTAGCACATGTTTACTCCTGAATATATTTAGGCTTGCCATAACAAAGCGGTTGAATACTCATTGAGTAAAAACATTTTAAACGTTCAATTTGTTATTCATTTGTATTTTTTTAAATATATATTCCACTTTGACATTATGGGGTATTGTGTGTAGACCACTGACTCAAAATCTCAATTTAATTCATTTTAAATTCAGGCTGTAACACAATAAAATGTGGAACAAATCAAGGGGTGTGAAAACTTTCTGAAGTCACTGTATATATATTTATATATACAGGGGTGAGAATATTTTCTGAAGAAAGTTTTCACATCATTATATTTTTTCAACATTTAGTGGTGTTTCAGCCTGAATTTAAAATGGTTTAAATGTAGATTTTGAGAGAGAGATTGGGGGAGATAGCCTTCATCACATCTCGCCTTGGCCATCTTTATCACTTTATCACACCCCACCTTGGCCATCTTTATCACTTTATCACACCTCGCCTTGGCCATCTTTATCACTTTATCACACCTCGCCTTGGCCATCTTTATCACTTTATCACACCTCGCCTTGGCCATCTTTATCACTTTATCACACCCCGCCTTGGCCATCTTTATCACTTTATCACACCCCACCATGGCCATCTTTATCACTTTATCACACCCCACCTTGGCCACCTTTATCACACCCCACCTTGGCCATCTTTATCACTTTATCACACCCCACCTTGGCCATCTTTATCACTTTATCGCACCTCGCCTTGGCCATCTTTATCACTTTATCACATCCCACCTTGGCCATCTTTATCACTTTATCACACCCCGCCTTGGCCATCTTTATCACTTTATCACACCCCACCTTGGCCATCTTTATCACTATCACACCCCGCCTTGGCCATCTTTATCACTTTATCACACCCCGCCTTGGCCATCTTTATCACACCCCGCCTTGGCCATCTTTATCACTTTATCACACCCCACCTTGGCCATCTTTATCACACCCCACCGTGGCCATCTTTATCACTTTATCACACCTCGCCTTGGCCATCTTTATCACTTTATCACACCTCGCCTTGGCCATCTTTATCACTTTATCACACCTCGCCTTGGCCATCTTTATCACTTTATCACACCTCGCCTTGGCCATCTTTATCACTTTATCACACCTCGCCTTGGCCATCTTTATCACTTTATCACACCCCGCCTTGGCCATCTTTATCACTTTATCACACCCCGCCTTGGCCATCTTTATCACTTTACCACACCCCACCTTGGCCATCTTTATCACTTTATCACAACCCGCCTTGGCCATCTTTATCACTTTATCACACCCCACCTTGGCCATATTTATCACTTTATCACACCCCGCCTTGGCCATCTTTATCACTTTATCACACCCCGCCTTGGCCATCTTTATCACTTTATCACACCCCGCCTTGGCCATCTTTATCACTTTATCACACCCCGCCTTGGCCATCTTTATCACTTTATCACACCCCGCCTTGGCCATCTTTATCACTTTATCACACCCCACCTTGGCCATCTTTATCACTTTATCACACCTCGCCTTGGCCATCTTTATCACTTTATCACACCTCGCCTTGGCCATCTTTATCACTTTATCACACCTCGCCTTGGCCATCTTTATCACTTTATCACACCCCACCTTGGCCATCTTTATCACTTTATCACACCCCGCCTTGGCCATCTTTATCACTTTATCACACCTCGCCTTGGCCATCTTTATCACTTTATCACACCCCGCCTTGGCCATCTTTATCACTTTATCACACCCCGCCTTGGCCATCTTTATCACTTTATCACACCCCGCCTTGGCCATCTTTATCACTTTATCACACCCCACCTTGGCCATATTTATCACTTTATCACACCCCACCATGGCCATCTTTATCACTTTATCACACCCCACCTTGGCCATCTTTATCACTTTATCACACCTCGCCTTGGCCATCTTTATCACTTTATCACACCCCACCATGGCCATCTTTATCACTTTATCACACCTCGCCTTGGCCATCTTGCCATTGATGAGAACAAGCTACCAGAACCCCCACAAGCCTCTATGCAAAGTACATAGCAACCAGCTCTCCATTATTAAGTAAACGCATAGCTTCCTCTTGATGGTCGATTTTTTTGTTGTCTCAAACGCAACTGCAAACAAGCTACACTGGATGTGTGAAGACATTTCACTTCTGCAATCAAACTTTGATAGCAGACTCACTGGTGGTAATGAACCATGGTTCTAAGGTAGTTCACCCACTACCTCAGTTACATATTCACAAACTGAGAGTAACACCTTTCAATACTGAAGAGGTGTAGTAGTGTGAAAAAGTAACAAAAAGAATCCCCAGCCAGTCACAACAGCAGCATCTGACCAGGTTTTCATTGGGTGGGCGGACCAGTAAAATGTCAGTGCAGGGTGCACCCATCTCCCTTGGAAACACGAAAACACAGAAACCAGAGTTGAGCAAAAAAAAAAGCACTTCCTGAAGTCTAATTATTGTTCAAGCAGCCTCTGTCACATTCTCATTTCTGTTGTAGGTCTCTGTTAAAATGGAAAAGAAACACAATGTTATAGCAGTTTATTTTGGGTTGAATAGTTCTATAGCTCTAAGTGCTTTCTTTCTGTTTCATTTTTGTGTTGTTTTGTATGAGGCCTATATCGGAAAATACTTGCAGGTCAAGTCAAACCAAAGCAAGTGTATGCTGAAACATTGTGACAACCTAATTGTATTGAAATGCGGAAGTAAACATTTTAAGTCGCTGCTTTTTACATTTTGCCTTAGAAGCTCAGGGTTTGGGTTACAGGAAATACAGTACACAGTTAACAGCACAAATCATCTCAAAGTAGACCAGACCTTAAAGGTGTAATTGGGTCTGGCACATTCCTTACTTATCTCATGTGACGTAAAAAAAAAATATATATATATATATATATATATATATATATATTTAAAATGGTCAAGAGCCTTGGTGCGTTCACACCTGTGTGCATTATAGTCAAATATCATACTGTACATCTGCAGTTGTGACAAAACTGAAGATGAACGATTGCTGTTCTTAGAACAGAAAGGGGATTGGGTTCTCATCTCTGGGCTTGATGCGAAGCAGGAAACTGTGGTCGGATGCTGAAATAGAGTGTTCGCTCTGCTCCGAGTTACCATGGCTACCAGGTTATGCCACACTCACACTCGCACACAAACCACCACTGCTAACAACGCCCTTTCCTCTCCGGCTAGCTACGAGCAGTAAGGAAGTCAATTTAAACACCACAGGAGGCTGGTGCCACCTTAACTGGGGAGGACGGGTACATAGTAACGGCTGGAACGGAATGAATGGAATGGTATCGAAACACATTAAACACAGAGCTTCCATGCGTTTGATACCATTCCATTTTCTACATTCCAGCCATTGTTCTGAGCTGTTCTTCACTCAGCAGCCTCCTGTGATATACAGGAGCCTTGGAGGAAGTTACGTGCTTGATGAATCTGACCAAATACAACGTTGGTCGATGTTTATAGCAGTTCATTTCAGATAAATAATTACTCAGATTGATGTGATGTTAGATAGTAATGTTGGCCATAAGTCCTTGATGATGACTTAAATGTGTGAATGTAAAAGTGACAATGACAAAACTATAATTCTCTTCTCATTTTTTAGGTGTTGGTGATACAACTTTGACAGGTCAGTTGGTGTTAAAGTTATTCTCTAATTCTTGTCTTTAACCCCCAGAATCAGTCATGATTTGTCCACATCTGAAGGTGACCATTGCATGATTGCAGGTGCTATTCACATTAATGCTCAGAGGCAGCAACAAGGTGGCCAGCTCCAAAGTTGGTCAACCTCATAGAGATCCGATGCTTCTACATTTAGCCCTATGGGGTAAAATCTTCACCTCAGCCTCTCACTCTCACTCTCACTCTCTCATCCAAGGCTCCACAGCAGCAAAATTCCCACCAACAACAGTAGCCATCACCAGCACACCCCCAAGCATTCCCATCACACCTTTAAACTCACAGACAGCATCCACCTCAGCCACTTCTCCAACCATAGCTGACCAAGGTAAATACTACACTGGAGTGTCCAGGTGTAGGCTACCTCCGTTTACACCAGTGATATGTTTGATTTCTCTCTCTCTAAGGTGAAGTCAGAGTGTTAGTTGTGAAATGTCAGTTGTGGTGATTTTGAACACACTGTTTATGTCACGGAGGAAACATGGTTTAGTAAGTGCAGAATAAGAGCAAGAGCATTGTCGTTTTGAGCCTCCATCAGTCAACCAATCAAACAACCTAACAGCCAACTATCCACTCACTTCTCTCCTGCCTCCACTCTCATCAGAAGAAACTTGCAGCACTCACTCTGTCACCTTTATCCACAGACAAAAGCAACATCTCCATTCCTCTAACCACACAATCCACCAAGAAAGCAAACGACTCCACAGGTAAACTTGCTCAGCAGCGTCTCTCATAGAGACATGCTGGATCTGTTGGAGAATAAGCAATACCAGGAGCTGATCACATCATGTTGTTGTTATTGTTGTTATTTACTGTGATTTCTCTCTCTAACTGAGATGATTTGTATCAGGCCCCTTACTTCCAAACACCACCACCATCACCACGACGACCCCTACCACCCGCTCACCTACACTCAGTTCGCTTACCCCCACCTCAAACATCATCACTCAGGCATCAAGCCAAGCTACCCTCTCCAACGGTAATGTATACCTCCTGCATTAACGTCTGTTAATGCTGTAAAATGTATTGTCTCTGTCTCACATCAAAAGTGTGTCGTTCTCTATTTTATAGCACCTGGCGACTCGAGCACAGGCACTTCTGACCCTGCAAGCACCCTCAACCAAACCCAGGCCTTTCCTACAAACATCTCCACCTCTCAACCCCAGACTTTGCCTACAAACACCTCCACCTCTCAACCCCAGACTTTGCCTACAAACACCTCCACCTCTCAACCCCAGACTTTTCCTACAAACAACTCCATCTCTCCATCTCCATCTTTGCCTACAAGCACTCCACCCATCCACAACCAAACCTCACCTGCAAGCACCCCGACTTCCACTACAGCTATCCCCACAGGTTGGCCTCTCCTCCATGGGATGCTGTGTTGTGTCCATTGATAGTAGATCATGTTTCTCCTACTGTTGTGATGTTGTAATGGAATGTTGTGATGTTGTAATGGAATGTTGTGATGTTGTAATGGAATGTTGTGATGTTGTAATGGAATGTTGTGATGTTGTAATGTAACGTTGTTCTCGTGGATTCTCACCTGTCTGTTCCGTCTTTCAGGCAGCCAGACTAAACCAACACCGCCAAAGTGTGAGTTCCAATTCTTTGGTTTGAGATGCAATCTAAGACTATGCATGATAGGGATAGTTCACCTGAATAAATAAATAAATAAATAATGATCAATCTTTTCATTTAATCTTATAGGTACATACACGGTCAAGCCTGTCAAATATGGCTTTCGGATTGATTTAAAGGCCTCAACCTCCAACACATACAACATATCGTACCAGGATGAAACACGACAAACACGACAAACCAATGGTTGGCGTCAACTGGGGAACTCCACTGTTGAGGTGAAGTCATTGAAGCCTTGCAATATCTATACAGTGATGAAGATTCAGCCTGAATGTGAACTCGAAGGAAACAGAACTCTGACCACTTGGAAATTGGGTATGTCAAACACACTGAGCATTACACTGTTTGAATGATACATCAGGAATAACGCAATGTCACATGTTAGAGAGTGAATATTTAAAAAAGGTGCTCCTTGGATTCAAGACTGTCAATCATGAGAAAGAACCACAATTGAAATTCCAAAGGATTCCTATTAGTTTAGACAACCACTTAGAAGGTTATGACTGGAGATAACTGTTGTCCTATTGGTGGATGTAGAACGATTACACCTCTACATATAGCTCTGATGGTTACTCCTTTGCAGAAAAAGACGACATTGTGGAAGACATTGACTGCATACCGGGGTCTATTTGCTATTTGAGTGACTGGGATATCAGTGAAGCAACTCCGAACGGCCTTGAGAAATCCCAAATGAGATCCCACACATGCGGAGACAAATCCAATGCGCTATGTTTTGAGCTAAGACCGGCCGACTTCTGCTCAGAAGTCAATACAACCTTTCCTCCAGAGACGTGTGCCAACTTTACCAAAACAAAACTCATCCCTGTCGGTAGGTTGGTTCTGTTATGTTGCATTCAGCCCCAGTTACAAACTGTGGTGCCATGAGGGAAAATAAAGATTTGTCAAATTATGTTCTATTTGATCAAGTTGATGTACCTCTTTTAAAGTTTTACATAACCATAAAGTTACTATTATTGCTTTCAGATCATTATGTTTCATTGTTTAATTTCTCTAACAGAAAGTTTCCTAAATGCCAACAAAATTGTCCTGGTACAGCCTGAACGTCTTCCTGCAAAAATAAAGTGGGAAAATGAGCCAGTGAATTGTAATGAGACTCTAGCCATTAATTACACCTGCCAGGGTAAGCAGAGAAGCATACTTCATAACACAATAATGTTTTTCAGATTTATCTACCTTTGTATTTTATTTTTATTTAACCTTTATTTAACCAGGCTAACCCATTTCCACTTGATGCCCTGAGAACAACAACTCAAGCATGATCATTTCAATACAATTCTACAAAATTACAATTACAACATTACAAATCAGTTACATTTCATTCAAAAGGGAACAATAGACACAAGCTATATATCAATCAGAACAGATGCAGTCCTCATTTAACACGTTCCTCATCAGAGTCCTAAACTGACCCTCTGAGACCAGACAATCAAGTTTTAAAGTGACTTGAAGGTCATTCCAGCAGTGAGGGGCACTGTAACTAAATGCAGTCTTCCCCAACTCAGAGGAGACCCGTGGAACCTCTAGAACCAGCCACTCTTGACCTTGAGTCTGATAATTACTGGATTTCATATTTAGAAGTAATGTGAGGTAGTATAGGAGTTTCTGGAGGTGCTTTATATACAAATAGTAGCCAATGTTAGGCCTTTCTGGTAGTCAGAGACTCCCAGCCAACAGAACTGTATAAAAGGCAATGATGTGTACAAAACTTTTATCCAGAGATAAAACGCAGGGCTCAGTGAAAATTGAAATGTTTTAAAACAAAGGCTGCTGCATGTACAGTGCCTTTGGAAAGTATTCAGACCCCTTGACCTTTTCCACATAAGTATTAAGTATTCAGACCCTTTGCTATGAGAATTGAGCTCAGGTTCATCCTGTTTCCATTGATCATCCTTGAGATGTTTCTACAACTTGATTGGAGTCCACCTGTGGTAAATTCAATGGAAGGGACACACCTGTCCATATAAGGTCCCAAAATTGACAGTGCATGTCAGAGTAAAAACCAAGCCATGAGATCGAAGGAATTGTTTGCAGAGCTCCGAGACAGGACGAACGGAGCAAAGTACAGAGAGATCCTTGATGAAAACCTGCTCCAGAGCGCTCAGGACCTCAGACTGGTGAGGTCACCTTCCAACAGGACAACGACCCTAAACACACAGCCAAGAGAGACATTGCAGGAGTGGCTTCGGGACAAGTCCCTGAATGTCCTTGAGTGGCCCAGCCCGAGCCCGGACTTGAACCCGATCAAACATCTCTAGAGAGACCTGAAAATAGCTGTGCAGTGACGCTCCCCATCCAACCTGACAGAGCTTGAGAGGATCTGCGAAGAGGAATGGGAGAAACTTCCCAAATACAGGTGTGCCAAGCTTGTAACGTCATACCCAAGAAGACTCAATGCTGTAATTGCTGCCAAAGGTGCTTCAACAAAGTACTCAGTAAAGGGTCTGAGTATTTATATAAATGTGATATTTCAGTTTCTTATTTTTAATAAATTAGCAAAAAATTCAAAAAAACTGTTTTTGCTTTGTCATTATGGGGTATTGTGTGTAGATGGATGAGGGGGAAAAACTATTTAATCCATTTCAGAAAATGTGGAAAAAGTCAAGGGGTCTGAATACTTTCCGAATGCACTGTATGGAGATTATATCCCTGTAAATACTGGGAGAAGAGAGGCTTGAACAATCTTCCTCCCGTTTTCAAAAGTGAGGCAGGATTTATTTCTATACAGGAAGCCAATATTAATTCTGTTTTTTTATTTTTTTATTTTTCAATATGTGCTTTAAAGGCCAGCTGTCATCAATCCAAATACCTAAATACTTATAATGGGGGTACTTGCTCAATTTGGGCTCATTTAAAGGTGCAGATACGCAGGTATCTTTAGGATACATTTTATAACATCAGAATCTTGGTTTTGTTAACATTTAGCACTAGTTTAAGGTCAGTAAGGGACTGAATGAAAACCACGCTGGTGGTTTTGAATGTCCTGCTGTGCTGAGGTGGCACGGGAATAAATAACTAATCTGCATTAATATATGTGATAAGATACTATTTATTGATTTAATATTTTCTATAGAATAGATGTATACTGTATAGTGGACAGTTCTACAAAATGGATGATTAAAATGTATCCGTTTCTTATTTCCCTCCATCAGAACAAAGCAACAAAAACAATTTGAATTTGTCTCAGTTGGAACCCTTCACAAACTACACTTGTACCGGACGTATTAACCACGGCAATAGAACAATTGTAAATACCACTTCATTTAGGATTGAGTGTGGTAAGTTCAACATTGATTTGGTACCCCTTTATTTTACAGTCCTACTACTGCTAGTATGTTCTCGAATGGCATGTTAAAATCTTTAAAAAAAAATAGCAGCCACACACAACAATTTGGTGCTGTTGAATATCACTTCAGTTTGCTTATTGGTGTAATTCCTACTGTTGTATCCTACAGATGTGGTCATAAATGTTACGAAGAGGGAATCCACAAATAGCTCCATCAGTCTGGAATGGGAACCGTCCATTGATAAGTGCCAACGCTCTGACCTTCTGCACCTCACATACAACTGCTGCTGTCAACATAATAAACATGGTAAGATACACAATCTAAATTCCTGTCTATGACCAAAATAAATATTCTACCACAATATTTAAATTGATCATTCTTCATTTCTCTTTTTCTTAATTTTCCGCTAATTATATATACGTGTATATGAAACATTAGTTGAGATAGTAAATACAGATAGTTAATTCTACGCTTTATTCATCTCTTCTTTCAATTCCAGTTTGCAACATAACTAAAACACAGAAATGTGTCGTCGAGGGCCTGGATGCGTACACAAAGTATACCTGCTCTATACAGCCAGTAAAGTACAAGAATAATACCATCAACATATCTAAAAAAAAACTCTCAAAAACAATCGAGACTGCTACTGGAGGTAGGTGCATCATACTGTATTTCATGTCATTCATAGACGTTAAGAACTACATCAACTTCAAAGACACTGCAGCAAATGTTGTTATGCAGTTATTGAAGAAGTCACTGCATTAAATGGCAGCTATGCAGTTATTGAAGAAGTCACTGCATTAAATGTTGTTATGCAGTTATTGAAGAAGTCACTGCATTAAATGGCAGCTATGCAGTTATTGAAGAAGTCACTGCATTAAATGGCAGCTATGCAGTTATTGAAGAAGTCACTGCATTAAATGGCAGCTGTGCAATTATTGAAGAAGTCACTGCATTAAATGGCAGCTATGTCTCTAAACATGTTGCTGTGATCTGGGACAAAGTCATAGAGTATGATATGTACATGAGATCGCTACATGCAATCTGTTGGTGAACAGGATGACCATAATGTAATCTGTGGCCTATGTTTGTGTTCAACAGTGCCTGATATGGTGGACATCCAGACTTTGACTTTGACTCAGAATAATGCTTTTACCATTAAATGTACGCAATCAGAGCCAAAGAAGTGGAGGGGAACGGGAAAGGTGTACATTGCAACGATCACTGGGTCTGGTCTTCATAAGACACGAAACAATACAATGTGCAGTTTTACATTTGAGGACCTCAGCTATTTAACAACCTACACAGTTCAGGTACGTTATTCAACATTCATACAGTAAAACCTAATGTATTGACTGTGCTGTAATATATCGTTGCGTTAGATACTGCTGAATGAAAAGCTCTATGTACTGTATGTAGATGAGTTAAACAGAAGATGTAGAAATGGTGTTTCACCACTATGTCTCTCGGGTAAAGTGTTCACATAGTCAGGATGATCATTAAAGAGAGTATTGGCTTGATTAGAGTGCGTTCCTGTTAACCCAGGCTTGATTAGAGTGCGTTCCTGTTAACCCAGTGGGTTTGTGGGGACCAGGAACTATTGTGGTGGATGGATCATATATGAATGTCTCCTTTTTTCAGATCTTTACAGACAATGGGAAACACAGGAGCAAACCAACAGAAACACAAACGACTACTCAGTGTAAGTAGCTGTACATTTCCAGAATCTTATGCAGAAGCCAGCAATAAATATACTCAAATCAGACTGATTAAAATGATACGCTTTGGATGAATATGACCTTTGATCAACTGTATGACCAAGTAGCCGTTTGTCACTCCTCCTCCCTACATTCAGGGTAGGCTTAACAGCATTCAGTGTTGACATTAAATTGTTGAGTAAATGTCCCTTTACCATGTTGTAATGGGAAACACTTATCATCTGTTTTCAGACAATGACAAAGCTGTGATTGGATTCCTTGTGTTCCTCATCGTCCTGACGTCTCTGGCTCTCCTCTTCGTTCTCTACAAGATCTACATCCTGCAGCGCAAGAAGTCCAAGTGAGTATTTAGTCAGTCCCAGTCTGGCAGGAAGTCTCCAAACGCTACAGTAGGCTTACAGATGACCTTCAGGTTGTATTTGAAGAGGTAGCTGTGTACGTAGTCGCTTCGTTAGATCCGTTCTAGTTTGGCTATTTGGTGCTGTAGATTATACTGTAGAGGATGGTATTCAACCGTACAGTAGATCTGCTATCTTCTCCTTTTTTGGTAAGAAAGAGAGCCTCTGATATTACTGTTTGTTCCACAGCGACAATGATGAACAGATTGAGCTGATTCAGCCAAGTAAGTGACTATTTCCTCAAATTTGATCCGACTGAGACGCTCTTAACCATCTACTTAAGTGCATAGAGACACACTCTTGCTGAACTCCATCAATTGAATGAGTAGATGTCCTAGGACTGTTGCAAGACTATAGACTCTTCTACCCTTTGAACTCTCTCCATTAAAACCTTTCAAAAATATACAATCGCTTCCTGTTCCTGTACGTGGGGGTTGTCACTGATTGGTGTTTCCTAGGTGATGAGGAGAACCTGCTGAACGTGGAGCCAATCGGATCTGAGGTGCTTCTGGACGCCTACAAGAGGAAAATCGCAGACGAGGGACGTCTTTTCCTTCAGGAGTTTCAGGTGAATGTTAGAATCCCACTACCCCTTGGCCAATCAGCAGTCTTAGCCACTTAGGAAAAGACACAAACAAAGGAAGGTTAGAAATCAAATGGTAAATTACTCTGGATTTACTGTTTCTTTCGTGATGTGTTGAGTCTATTTCTAGGGCAGATACTTACTGTATGTTTCCCAGACACTTAACCTCAGGTCCAGTGATTCCACCATTCAGCTCACAGATCCCATCTCTCCCTACAGAGCATCCCCAGGATCTTCAGCCGCAACTCGGTCAGAGAGGCCAAGAAGTCCTGCAACCAGCCCAAGAACCGCTACGTGGACATCCTCCCATGTAAGTGGTCCTATGTGAACACTGCTGTCCCAAGGCAGAACACATTATCCTATGTGAACACTGCTGTCCCAAGGCAGAACACCTGATCCTATATGAACACTGCTGTCCCAAGGCAGAACACATTATCCTATATGAACACTGCTGTCCCAAGGCAGAACACATTATCCTATATGAACACTGCTGTCCCAAGGCAGAACACATTATCCTATATGAACACTGCTGTCCCAAGGCAGAACACATTATCCTATATGAACACTGCTGTCCCAAGGCAGAACACATTATCCTATGTGAACACTGCTGTCCCAAGGCAGAACACATTATCCTATGTGAACACTGCTGTCCCAAGGCAGAACACATTATCCTATGTGAACACTGCTGTCCCAAGGCAGAACACATTATCCTATATGAACACTGCTGTCCCAAGGCAGAACACATTATCCTATATGAACACTGCTGTCCCAAGGCAGAACACATGATCCTATGTGAACACTGCTCCTCTCAGATCAGTGATGATATTTCCTTATGTCTCGGTCCAATCAGACGACTACAACCGTGTCCAGCTGACCACTGGTAATGGAGAGACTGGCTGTGACTACATCAACGCCAGCTTCATTGACGTAAGGAACACTTGTTTGGTTATTCTCTTTTAACAGTCCTCATGTTATCTCATAATTTACCTACATGGTAAAATAGTAAATATATAGTGATTACAATACATAGTCATTAGTAATGATAGCAACTTATTTTGTACCTATTGTGTGCTGTGCTAAATTGTCTTTCATTACAGGGTTTCAAGGAGTCTAAGAAGTACATCGCAGCTCAAGGTAAAGTGCTGTTTTTACTGTTGAGGAGGATTATCTTTACACACTGAATGGTGTAGTGTTGGCCTTGCGTCTTTATTCTGCTGTGTGTGTGTGTGTGTGTGTGTGTGTTGTAGGTCCCAAGGAAGAGACAGTGGGGGATTTCTGGAGGATGGTTTGGGAGCAACAGTCCTCTATCATCGTCATGGTAACACGTTGTGAAGAGAGTAACAGGGTAAGCAAATAACAGTAAAACTGTTCTGTTTAAACGCTTAACACGCTTGTGTGCATGTTGCTTGGGTTTGCAAAGCAGAGCTTCCTTTCGATTACACCCACGGCTAGCTCAAACCAGAACAACAGGAAAAGACAGCTCGTCCTCTGAAGATATTTTCCTATGACATTTAACTGTTTCTGTGTTGTTTTTCCCCTGTAGAACAAGTGCGCCCAGTACTGGCCGTCTCCTGAAAGAGAGGTGGAGATCTTTGAGGAGTTTGTTGTGAAGCTGAACAGAGAAGAGCACTGTCCCGATTACATCATCCGTCACCTCAGCTTGACCAACGTGAGTCAATATTCACAGGGTTAATACAGCGATATCTGTTATTTTAAAATACACAAACACGGTAGTTACTCTCTTGATAAAGATACTCTGTCACAACTGACAAAAATAAACTAAAATTATAGATCAAAGTCACTGAATGTCTGATTAGATTTAAGATCTAATGGTATGAAGTTGGCTGGTCACCCCATGCACCTCTATACAGGTGTAGGATCTTGATTTGATCACCCTGTTGTTGCAGGAAATGCAAACTTGTATTTGAGTTTTAAAAAGGCTTTTAAAGTTTGTAATTTCCACTTTAAAATGTCAGACTTAATTTGCACGAATAAAAAAATACACCAACCCCTACAAAAATGTCCATTAATTATAATCCACACAATAATTCACATTTCCTGTTGCTGCAGGATTATTTTCCTGCTGTGAGAAACTGGTCAAATTAAGATCCTACACCTGTATGTATGTATGTGTGTATGTGTGTGTGTGTGTGTGTGTGTGTGTGTGTGTGTGTGTGTGTGTGTGTGTGTGTGTGTGTGTGTAGAAGAGGGAGAAGAGTGCAGAGAGGGAGGTGACCCACATCCAGTTCACCAGCTGGCCAGACCACGGTGTGCCAGGAGAGCCACACCTCCTGCTGAAGCTGAGGCGACGCGTCAACGCCTTCAAGAACCTCTTCAGTGGACCCATAGTCATCCACTGCAGGTAGAGGATTCTACTTTACATTTTTTGTACTCTCTTTATTCAAAATGTGTATTTTTTTTCTATACTGTTGGGAGTTTTTGTGTCCAGAATGAGATATTTGTGTTAAAGTGATTGTTCATAATTTGACCATACTACTTTGTGCAGTGCTGGAGTGGGGAGAACAGGCACTTACATGGGCATCGATGCCATGATGGAGGGGCTGGAGGCTGAGGGCAGAGTGGACATCTACGGATACGTGGTCAAGCTCCGGCGCCAGAGATGCCTCATGGTTCAGGTGGAGGTAAGTTGTCATCACATAAGACTATGAGTTTCTATCCATCAGACTATGAGATGTGTGTGTATTAACGTGTATATTAATAACCTGTGTGTATTATTAAGTATTAATGTGTGTTTTTACCGGTGTGTATTATTAAGTATTAATGTGTGTATTATTAAGTATTAACTTGTATATTAACATGTGTGTATTATTAAGTATTAACGTGTGTTTTACCTGTGTGTATTATTAAGTATTAACTTGTATATTAACATGTGTGTATTATTAAGTATTAACGTGTGTTTTTACTTGTGTGTATTATTAAGTATTAACGTGTGGTTTAACCTGTGTGTATTATTAAGTATTAATGTGTGTATTATTAAGTATTAACGTGTGTTTTTACTTGTGTGTATTATTAAGTATTAACGTGTGGTTTAACCTGTGTGTATTATTAAGTATTAATGTGTGTATTATTAAGTATTAATCTGTGTATTAACATGTGTGTATTATTAAGTATTAATGGGTGTATTAACGTGTGTATTATTAAGTATCAATGTGTGTATTAACCTGTGTGTATTATTAAGTATTAATGTGTGTATTAACCTGTGTGTATTATTAAGTATTAGTGTGTGTATTAACCTGTTTGTATTATTAAGTATTAAGGTGTGTATTAACCTGTTTGTATTATTAAGTATTAAGTTGTGTATTAACATGTGTGTATTATTAAGTATTAAGTTGTGTATTAACATGTGTGTATTATTAAGTATTAAGGTGTGTAGTATTAACATGTGTATTAACCTGTTTGTCCGGTCAGGCTCAGTACATCCTGATCCATCAGGCTCTGATAGAACACAACCAGTTTGGAGAGACAGAGATCTCCCTGGCAGAGCTGCACCCAACACTGGGCACGCTCAAACAGAGAGACCCCGGTAACGAGCCTACTCTGTTGGAGGCAGAGTTCCAGGTCAGTTTAGCTTATTCACGTATTCCTTCTGTTATTACTTCCTGTGCCTTCATCTATTACTTCCTGTCCCTTCATCCATTCTTGCTTCCCTCTGTCATTTCTTCCCTTCTTCCCATCCACTGTTCCATTCCCGTCTTTCCTATGTAATAAAAGTGTTATCAGAGTACTTCTTACTCAACTAGTTTTCTCTGACCGTTCTGTGATGTAGAGACTTCCACGGTACAAGAACTGGCGGACATTCAACACGGGGATCAACGAGGAGAACAAGAAGAAAAATCGCTCCTCTTCTGTTATTCCATGTGAGTACAGCGTTCAGCCAGATCCAGATCCAGTATCATTTGTTGATAATAATCATAATAATAATAACAATAATACATTTAAGTTTAGTTCTATTAATTGTCCAAAAGAATGGCCCGCTTTCTCACTCTATATTTCCATAAAATCTTCACAAAATGTCTTACTATGTCATTCCCAAACATTCTATGAATTTATGAAAACGTGAAAATGACCATATTTTTTTTAAAGATGTCATTCTTCCTTGGGGTGTATATGAACTGAATTTAATACGATTTCATGTTGCTAAAACGCTGTCAGTTTCACTTTAAGAATTCTTCCTTGAAGAGTTCCTCAGATAAGTTTCACTTCCTAAAACTGACTGGTATTTGAATCAATTCCAATCAGACGACTATAACAGGGTTCTGGTGAAGCTAGAGGATGAGAGCAGCAATGACCAGGACGATGATGACGATGATGATGCCTCTTCTGACGAAGAGGATGAGGAGTCCACCAAATACATCAACGCCACACAGATAGATGTACATACCACATTTTACATTTTAGAAACGTTAAGTAATTTAACAAACACAAGATTATGGATGTGAGACAAAGGGATCTCACTCAAAAGGATTTTCACCCGTTAGCATTATTATGAGTTGCATTATAATAAATATGTGTTAAATCTAACTGAAACTAGGGGCAGGATTCAATCAGATCACACTTTGTCAGACCGCATTCACGGTAAAAGCTGCATATGATGGCTCAATAGGTAATTACCTTCAAATGGCGCATAGCCGACAAAGCAAAATGGGATTGAATCCTGTGAATCATTTAAAGTATGTTCATCTCAATCAGGGTTACTGGTGTCAGAGGAGTCTGATAGCAGCCCAGGGCCCTCTGGCCGACACCACAGGAGACTTCTGGCAGATGGTCTTCCAGAAGAAGGTCGAAACCATCGTCATGCTGTCAGACCTCACAGAGGGAGACCAGGTGGGTCCCACAACAAAGGGGGGGGGGGGGGGGGGGGGGGGTGGTTCTAAGAACCTCTGTTACACAGCAGTGCTATTCTAATGCATTGTGTGGATGTATTGTTTGAGTGAGTCGGTGTTTCTCTCTGCGTGCGTAGGAGTTCTGCTCAGCGTACTGGGGAGATGAGAAGAAAACCTTCAGGGAAATCGAGGTGGAGTTGAAGGCCACAGAAACCCTCCCAGCGTACACCACTCGCAGTATCCAAATCCGTCACCCTAAGGTAGGGAATGTCTAGGGCTGTTCCCACATACGTCAGTCAGACAATGAGATAACTCTCCTCCAACTTAAAAAATAAATCTCTTCATTAAGAACTTAAGTAAATGAAATGTGTTTGTGTCAACTTTGTCACTGTTTTAATATTGATCGTTGAATCCAAGAAAGACCATGGAAAATATTATGAAAGGTAAATAAAGTGAACCTGAACTCAACTTGGTGTAACCCATATACTGTATTACCTCAATTACCTCATCTACCTCAATTACCTTGTACCCCTGGACATTGACTCAGTACTGTTACTCCTTGTATGTAGCCTCGTTATTATTTGTGTTGTGTTACTATTTCCTTTTTTATTTAGCAAATAATTGTCTTACTTTTCTTTAAAACTCTGCACTGTTGGGAATGGGCTCTTAAGTAAGCTTTTCACTGTAATGTCTACACCTGTTGTATTCGACGCATGTGACCAATAAAATGTGATTTGAAGAAGAAACAAACAAACATCCTGTCCCTACAGAGGAAAGACAGTCGGCAGGTGAAACAGTACCAGTTCCTGAAGTGGGCGGGACGAGAACTCCCAGAGAAGCCTCAGGATTTGACAGACATGATCAAGAACATCAAGCAGACCTGTGGCTATGGCAACAGCAAGGCAGAGAGGATCCTGCCTGTTGTGGTCCACTGCAAGTGAGTCACAGTCTCAGAGCCCTTCTAGCCATTGTTTACATGTCTGCCTACTCTTGGAGGCATCTGGACTTGTAAGATGAGTCAAACCCCTACTCTTTACTGAGTCAATGCCCTACTCTTTACTGAGTCAATCCCCTACTCTTTACTGAGTCAATCCCCTACTCTTTACTGAGTCAAACCCCTACTCTTTACTGAGTCAAACCCCTACTCTTTACTGAGTCAATGCCCTACTCTTTACTGAGTCAATCCCCTACTCTTTACTGAGTCAAACCCCTACTCTTTACTGAGTCAATGCCCTACTCTTTACTGAGTCAATCCCCTACTCTTTACTGAGTCAATGCCCTACTCTTTACTGAGTCAATGCCCTACTCTTTACTGAGTCAATGTCCTCCATCCCTCTTTCCTCTCTCAGTGATGGCTCGTCTCGCTCTGGGATCTTCTGTGCGTTGTGGAACATCATGGACAGTGCTGAGACAGAGAAACTGGTAGACGTGTTCCAGGTGGCCAAGGCTCTGCGCAAGGAGAGGCAAGGCATGATCCACAGCCTGGTAAGTAGGACACACATTGGCCTACTGTACCCTGGTCTGAAGAAATACTGTTGCACATTTCCACATTGTATTGTGTGTATGATGTACAAGGTCGTAAATGGGTCAAATGCCAAATGCAGTAGGACTATCTATTGGTTTGTTTTCAAGGTATCTTATCATCTAGTTCAGACACAGTCTCAATGAGGATTGTCCCTAAAAGGGTGAGTGTTGGTATGGTTCTCTCTCTCACCGCTGTCTGTCTGTCTCTGTGTTTGTCACCCTGTCAGGAGCAGTACCAGTTTCTGTATGATGCCGTGGAGGGATCGTTTCCTATTCAGAACGGGGAAGTGAAGCAGCCAGCCACCGCCCCAGCTGCAGCAGCTGACTCCATCCAGGTCGTCAACGAGACCAAGGCAGAGCAGCCTGCCAGCGCTACCACAGCCACCCAGCAGGGGGCAGAGGTGGTGAAGGAGGCGATAGAGAGCACTCCCTTAGTGGCAGGGAAAGAAGCAGGTGCTGCAGCAGAGGGCAATGAGGATGAGGCTAAAGAGCCAGGTAGCCCTACAGAGAAAACCCCTCTGGAGGGGGCTAGTAACGGCCCCGCTGTCACCCTGGAGGTGTGACAGAACCTATATAAAGACGCTTGAATGGGATATTAGTACTTCAGTGCCTTTTACAGTGTTAGTGTTCAGTGGTCAGTAGAGGGATATAGGAGAGTTGGTACTTGGTTTAATTACTCCTTGAATGTATTATACATGTAAAGCTTTCATTTGAAGTTAACATGTGTTTTGAAATTGATTTTTATAGCTTTATTTCTGTAAAATTATGACTTGGCGTATTTTCAGGTTCAAACTAAGGGCTTTTTTTTCAATCCGTATCGCGGAACTTCAGCAAAAAAGCCAAACTACATTTTTGTAAGGAAATATTCCTGTTTTGGCAGAGACGGCATTCACTGTAATATGTCGGCTCAATTGGAAATGACCTTTACATTTCGATCACGAAATCTGTAACGCTTCAGCGATATGGTTTGAATAGAGCCCTAAATACGTATTCGGGGTAGGGTAAACTGTGTTAGAAATTGCAATAATGTGTGCTATTTTGACAAGCAAAGTAAATGGCAAACTTTGCACTACATTGCTGTTTTCAAACTACAGATTTTTTTTTTTTTTTTTTTAGCTTTTTAGTATATATTGATAAATAGTTAAGTGGAGGCTGTCATTTTAATATTAGATTAGCTATTTTCTGTACTATCTTAAGCGTAAATCAAACCCGTATATTAATTTAGAATAAGCAGTACTTTTGTTCTGAAATAAAGGAGTGTCAAAAACGTTTCACAGTGAATTCAAAATGTTCTAAAGATATTTAGGCTGCTGCCCCTCAGCTGTTTGTACACCATGTCCACCTCCTTCCTCTTGCTGTGAAAAGACAGTGAGCAGTTGGCCTGACGCTTTGATCAGAAGAAAATATTTACTGCGGCGCGCTGAGCGTTGATTGTAAATCACGTTGGACAACAGTATCTGCTAACTGACAGAGCAAATTTGTAAACTGGCTCAAACCAAGTAGCCTAAGCCATTTAAACCACTTCGTTCTATAGATTTGCTGGTGAATTTAATGGTATACGTTTTGATTCCTAACGTGGACATCTATGTGATGTAACTGTATTAGGGTGGATAAACCCAGTGTTTCTTCAAACTGCAATACTCCGGCCAGACACAAGGTGTCGCCCAAGTACAGGACACTTCCTTGGATGAGTAGACAGCATCCACTTGTCATTTTTCCACGGTATGTATCGAAGGCATATGTCTCGTTCATTCTAGTGTTAAGCACAGTACATAGTGCAAATACTCGCTACTTGTAGCTTGACACATACTCGCTACTTGTAGCCATCACACATACTCGCTACTTGTAGCTTGAAACTGCATGTGATTCTAACACAGAAAAAATATTTGTAACACACCTGGCTTTAAAAACATTTAAAATGATTGCACGGTATAATATTCCTCATATTTTATTTTTGGTGAACTGAACATTCTTCCAGCACTTAATTTCTGAAATCAATATCAAAGGCGAACACAGTGACACATTTAAGACGCACAAGGGCACAAATGTGATACTGATAGTTGACACAGATTCAGAACCATTCATATTTAAAATACTAAGTGATGTTCCATTGAGAACATGACTGAGGATCATAAGCTAAACCCATTTGACTAGTGAGAACTCAATTCTCAATTTGATTAATTCACTCCTATTCACTCATTTTTTCAGCATCAATACCTATATAAGCATCATTATTTGCTTGTAAAAGTTGCATATTGTATCAAAAGTACACTCACGGCCCTGTTAAGTGTTATGTTTTCAAAATGCATATTGTTGTTTGTGGGTGACCTACTGACCACAGGAGGTTGGTGGCACCTTAATTGAGGAGGACGGGCTCATGTTAATGACTGGAGCAAAATCAGTGGAACGGTATTAAATACAACAAACACATGGTTTCCGTGGTTTCCAGGTGTTTGATGCCATTCCATTCGCTCTGTTCCAGCCATTATTATAGGCCGTCCTCCCCTCAGCAGCCTCCACTGCTACTGACTTTTCCATAACCAACAGTAACAGAGGGCTTTACACTGCTACAATCACAGGGATCGACAAACGGAAATGGGATAGTGATCGTGTTGAAGTAACTGGACTGTTGCAGTGCTAAGAGTTAAACCAAATAGTTCCAGTAACATTGGACATTGGTCTTATTGGACAGGAGATCAACCTGACACCGCCTGTCCTGTGGAATACAGGTGAAGGGCATCATTCAGAGGAGGTTGGTGGCACCTTAATTGGGGAAGACGGGCTCTTGGTAATGGATGGAGCGGAATTGGTGGAACGGTATTAAAACACATGGTTTCCAGGTGTTTGATGCCATTCCATTTGCTCCGTTCCAGACATTACTATGAGCCGTCCTCCCCTCAGCAGCCTCCACTGGTGCACACCTAGCTGAAGAGTAAGGGGGTTAATTCAATCCGCGGCGCTGAAGATCTGCGCTGTGGCTCAACTTAAATTGAAAAGGTAATTTCCAATTGAACCGACATACGCAGCGTTTACCATGAAGGCGGCGACGTTGCCTTTCCATTTCTAGAGCGCTGCAGTGCAGATAATCAGTGCTACAGATTGATTCTATACAGTACTTAATACACTGTTATTTCAACACAGTCTTTGTGACACTTATCAGACACAACGGGATGCTAGTTACACGACAGAGAACTTGCTATGTGGCACTGAAGAATTCTCAGGTTGTAAGCAGTTTTTGGTGGAGCAATATCATTTTCAGAGCTTATATCACTTCTACCTGGAAAACAGGCAAACGATCATAATTGTTTAGCATAGTTTTGGTGAGAAATATAACGCTAGGATTCAGTACAATTCTCCTTCTTAAAGAGGGGTCCAAAACACACATCTGCCCCTGTGTGTTTCCTAGGTAACCTGCAGCCAATAGGAAACATATTTGTTTCCCCATAAAATACACAAGGAGACTTTTGTAGGACAGTCAAACAATGGTCTTTCTCCGGTCCCTCAAAGTTGTTACTCTGCATTTTTAGATAAAGCATAACATAGTTAGCGTGTCTGTTGTAATCATTCTGACGAGGAAGTGCTTTTAAATACTGTATGAATGAAGTGTAGCAGGCTACTTCTCAAAAAGCAGCAGCAGATCGTCATACATAATATTTAACCACCCATGTGCAGAAGTACTGTAAGGAATCAGAAGTTAGTTCTGGGGTTTCTGTCTACCCGTTGGCGTGAGTAGTATAATGGCTAGATTCAGATCTGCCTGTCGGAGGTGTAACTACGTTGGAGCTGTCGAATCAGCAAGCGGCTCCTGGCTTTATACCTATCGTGGACATGGCCATTGGATGTGCCGAGGTGGATTAGTAATAACCCCATGCAGCCCTGTTATAAGTTGGAACACTGGAATGTGTTGTAATCTACACCTCTAAGGCTGATAGAAATCCTCGTTACTTCTGAACCTCCTAATGCAGGGGGGGATTTAAGAACGGGTGTGGTTTTATGACAATGACGACAAGAGCAGCTGCTCACAGATTTGACAGTTCCATATCGCCTAAACAGAAACAATGAAACAGCTATGCAGCAGTTGTCAGTTATCGCCGGTTAGGGCTGGAACTGACTGAATCTGGGCCTACCAAGCAGTCTTCTTGGCTATCAACTTTTCCTGTGTCAGGTGATCCCGTCGAATACAGTATTTTTCCCTCTCTGATCAACCCATGTTCTGACATTTCCACGCGGTTGGGCAACTGACAAGCCATCACATGGGACTGAGTCTAGACCTGGGTACTGGTACCACAAAGCAGCAACACACAAAACCAATACCATTCCCAGATTCACCATGACCATCCTCTCCAACTCAGCACCACTTCAGAGCTTCAAAAACAATGTTCTCTCCCACCTGTCTCCAGTCCCATCCAGGGACCAGTTAATCAGAACAGAACCAGGACCAATACAGTAGACCTCCCCCTTGTTGTCCTCATATACGTCACTCTGTCCGGCCATACCTGCCAGCCCTCCTGTCCTTCCTTTCTGTTGTGGCTCAGACCAAGACCATAAATGTCTGACCCTGTGTGTGGTGTTCCACCTCCTCAAATCCCACCTCAAACCTGCTCAGACCAGTTTAAACCAGCCCAGACCAGTTCAAACCAGCTCCCTGCACCTTAGGAGACATAGCCTAGCACAACCAGCAATGGTCGGCAGTACACACCACTGTCTGTGTCCGCTTTGACTGGAGTCAATACCACACATCCATCCCCCTCTGGGTTACTTGGTCTTGGCTTTGCTTTCTGGCGTTGCTCCTCCGTTGGATGCGGTGGGGATCTTGGCAGTTTCAGGTCTCTTGGTGGCGATTTCGGGGCGGGGTTTAGATTTGGGCAGGGACTCAGGCTCCCAGAGGAAGAACTCGTGCAGGAGGGTGTTGACACTCTCGGGACACTCCATCATCACCATGTGACTGCCCTCGTTGATTATCTTCAGGAAGGCCAGCAACAGGATCTGAGCGGAGACAGGGAGGTTAGATTAGGTTCAGGTTTTATGTTTTAAAGCTAGGCTTAGAGTTAGGTTTAAAGTTGGGTTTAAAACTAGGCTCAGAGTTAGGTTTAAATTTGGGTTTAAAACTAGGCTCAGAGTTAGGTTTAAAGTTAGAGTTGGCGTTAAGGTTTCCCGCTCACCTCCGCCATGCGTTGATCTTCCTCTATGGGAACAAACTTGTCGTACATGCCGTGCACCAGCAGGATGGGCACTGGGATCTCTGCATGATAAACCTCGTCGCCCTCGGGCCAGTACTGACCACTCATCATGGCACGCAGCACAAAGGAGGACACGTTGAAGGCATTGTTGTCTTTCAACAGCTGCTTCTCCTTCGCACCCTGACGGGCAAACCCAGCCCTGACGAGGAGGCAGAGGAGACGGAGAGAGTGAGTGGAGGAGCATAAGAAATCATACTTGAACAACATACAGTAGGCTGAAAGCTTTTTGTACAGAAGTTTGACTGTATTGAAGTACAGGGAGCAGAGGAGGCTCCTCAGAGGAGGATGGGGAGGACCATCCTACTTGGTAAATGTCATTTTAAAAAGTTATCCTTTTCAGATAAAACTTTACAAAATATATGTCACCAAATAACTGATAAAAACACACTGTTTTGCAATGGTCTACAGTAGCCTCAACAGCACTCTGTAGGGTAGCATCATGGTGTAGCCGGAGGACAGCTATTTTCCCTGCTACATTGACTTCAATACAAAACCATGGTTCTCACCCCTATCCATAGACTTACACAGTAATTATAACAACTTTCATCCTCCAACCTACCAGAGCTCATGCATTATGAGCTGACATGTTGTCCATCCAATCAAAGGATCAGAGAATTAATTTGGTACTGAAAGCATAAGCTACAGCTAGCTAGCACTTTGAAAGACAATAGTTGAACAGTTTTGAACAAATACATTTTGAGAGAGAGAGAGAGAATGTTTTTGTATTTTTTATTATTCCGAGTTTACCTTTCGCTTACTTAGCTAGCTAATGCAGCTAATTTAGCCTACTCAACAACCTGACCCAAACAGAGTGGAATGCTATTTATGTTAGATAGCTGGCTAAGGCTATCCAACACAAGGTAAGCTTTCTGTTTTATAAAAGTATTGCCACCGGGGTAACTGCTTGCTGTACACTGTACTGCGTGATTGCACACATGGATTGGATTGTGGGTTTACTAACGCATCAGGTCTAGTTTGTTAAAAGGATCCTCCCCTTTTTTTCAATTTTCACCTAAAAGGACATACCCAAATCTAACTGCCTGTAACTCAGGCCCTGAAGCAAGGATATGCATATTTTTGGGACCATTTGAAAGGAAACACTGAAGTTTGTGGAAATGTGAAAGGAATATAGGAGAATATAACACAATTGATCTGGTAAAAGATCATCTAAAAGAAAAACAAACTGTTCTTTTGTATTTTTTTTGTACCATCATTTTTGAAATACAAGAGAAAGGCCATAATGTATTATTCCAGCCCAGCTGCAATTTCGATTTTGGCCACTAGATGGCAGCAGTGTATGTGCAAAGTTTTAGACTGATCCAATGAACCATTGCATTTCTGTTCAAAATGTTGTATCAAGACTGCCCAAATGTGCCTAATTTGTTTATTAAAAACTTTATGTTCAAAACTGTGCACTCTCCTCAAACAATAGCATGGTATTCTTTCACTGTAATAGCTACTGTAAATTGGACAGAGCAGTTAGATTAACAAGAATTTAAGCTTTCTGCCAATATCAGATATGTCTATGTCCTGGGAAATGTTCTTGTTACTTACAACCTCGTGCTAATCGCATTAGCCAATGTTAGCTCAACCATCCCGTGGAAGGGACACCGATCCCGAAGAAGTTTTAACTATAACGTTAACATGATAACAAAAATGTAGCGGTTAGCCAGAGCTGCCAACTCTCATGCATTTGACCCTCTTCACATGCCACACCTCTTATATACACTACATGACCAAAAGTATATGGACACCTGCTTGTCAAACATCTCATTACATAATCATTAATATGGAGTTGGTCCCCCCTTTGCTGCTTCAACAGCCTCCACTAGCTGTTGTAATATTGCTGATGAGACTTGCTTCCATTCAGCCTTAACAGCATTAGTGAGGTCAGGCACCGATTTTGGGCGATTAGGCCTGACTCGAAGTCGGCGTTCCAATTCATCCCAAAGGTGTTCGATGGGGTTGAGGTCAGGGCTCTGTGCAGGCCAGTCAAGTTCTTCCACGCCAATCTCAACAAACCATTTCTGTACGGACCTCGCCTTGTGCACGGGGGCATTGTCATGCTGAAACAGAAAAGGGCCTTCCCCAAACTGGTGCCACAAAGTTGGAAGCACAGAATTGTCTAGAATGTCATTGCATTGTACTAAGGGGGCCTAGCCAGAACCATGAAAAACAGCCCCAAACCATTATTCCTCCTCCACTAAATTTTACAGTTGCCACTATGCATTCGGGCAGGTAGCGTTCTCCTGGCATCTGCCAAACCCAGAATCATCTGTCGGACTACCAGATGGTGAAGGGTGATTTATCAATCCAGAGAACGCGTTTCCACTCTTTCAGAGTCCAATGGCTGCGATCTTTACACAACTCCAGCCAGCGCTAGATTGCGCATGGTGATCTTAGGCTTGAGTGCGGCTGTTCGGCGCCATGGAAACAGTTCTCGTGCTGACGTTGCTTCCAGAGGCAGTTTGGAACTCGGTAGTGAGTGTTGCAACCAAGGACAGATTATTTTTTACGCGGTCCCGTTCTGTGAGTTTGTGTGGCCTACCACTTCGCAGCTGAGCCGTTGTTGATCCTAGGAGGTTTCCAATAACAGCACTTACAGTAGATCGAGGCAGCACTTCAGTTAGGCCATTCTACTGCTAATGTTTGTCTATGGAGAATACATGACTGTGTGCTCGATTTTAAAACACCTGTCAGCAACGGGTGTGGCTGAAACAGCTGAATCCACTAATTTGAAGATGTCCAAATACTTTTGTATATATAGTTTATCTCCCACATAGAAAAGTGCTGCTCTCATTTTTCTTATAAGTCAGCGCGTTAACTTTTTAACTGCGCTGCCTCCAAGTTGTTTTGAAATCGGAGCGCCTGCAATGTAACATCCTGAGTGGAATCTGTTTCACGGTCCTGTCACAGCACTGTGAACCGCGGCACATTGAAGCATATGATAGGTCTAGTTATGTAAGGAATCATATGATAGGTCTAGTTATGTAAGGAAGCATATGATAGGTCTAGTTATGTAAGGAATCATATGATAGGTCTAGTTATGTAAGGAATCATATGATAGGTCTAGTTGTGTAAGGAATCAAGTGGATTGGATGCACATTTTAAAGAAATGCTCCTTTAAAATGCTGAATGGAGAGAGAACGTTCTCCGCTGAGTTTATAAAACTGTAAAAATAGCAGCACGGTAGCGATGTTTTCTGTACAATGGTATCAATGAGGCTGCTGTTACTCCCGTCCCGATTGCAGAATGCAGCCCTTTGACAGGATGTACTAAAGTCCATTTAATCATCACTTGCATTGGTCTCCTTGTTTGGTGATTGGCATTTCAACTGTGACAACGAAAAGGCAGCAGACAGACCTACAGTATGTTTAAATCGGGGAAGTTTGGTCGGGTTACCTGATGTGTAACTATGAAATTGATTATGCCAAACAGATTGTGAACCCAAAAGTGTTTCATTCTGGGGGGGGGGGGGGCAATAAATATTGAAAACATTTGGTTAGGGTTTAGTGTCATCTTGTCTAAAGAAGATTTTATTATCTATTTACTTGATTTAGTGTGATCAGTAGAATTCCCATCCTTAATAATGGCCTACAATATATACAATACAATACAGGGTAATTAGTGTGCCTGTCAGCAAGAACATTACTGTTAATCCACTTCTTCCCAATTTTGCCAGTGTACTCACATATTTGAAAGCTGATATGCCAACATGTGTCTTTGAAAATGAATTATATGAGGATATGTATTTTAGCAGCTATTCATGGGCAGTTTTGAATAAGACATACAAAATATCATTGTTGACATTTCAGTATTGTGCACATGCTAGGCAGAGATGGTAGGGGGACTCACAACTCATAAACACATCACATTTTGATCACAAGATGATGGCAACTAGTAGGCATAAACCACCTGAATATCGATCCATTAGATTTGTCTTGAAGGTTGGGTGATTTTGAGAAATGAATTGTTATAACTAGAACATTTTTAAACATCCAGCACTTGGGAAACAAAGATAGAATTTTTTTTTTTTCTCCACCCTGGTCATAGGCCTAAGACATGTCAAAATACGGAAATGAGCTTTAAAACTAGTGTTTTCCCGGGGTAGGACCCCAGACCTCCGTCTAGGGGTTGTGCCAGGGGGTCAATGAAATTCACATAGCAAATCTCACTCCAAGATTTCTTCAAAAGTTGGCAGCCCAGGGTTAGTGGATATGGTATGACGGTTTGGCTTGGAGAGGTTTTTGCGCCTGATCACAGACAACTGTTATATTATGCACTTCCACAAGCGAAGGGAAAAGGTGAGAGCAGGTGGATGTGATGATGCTGTATGTGGTTGCTAAGAACGTGAACTGTGTGTGATCAGAGGTGTATTCATTCCACAGATTCATCATTTTTTAAATATATATATTTTTTTAATCCCTTTTTCTCCCCAATTTTGTGGTATCCAATTGGTAATTAGTCTTGTCCCATCACTGCAACTCCCATATGGCATTGCGCCTGGCCTGCCACAGGAGTCGCTAGTGCACGATGGGACAAGGACATCCCTGCCAGCCAAACCCTCCCTTAACCCGGATGACGCTGGGCCAATTGTGCGCTGCCCCATGGGTCTCCTGGTCACGGCCGGCTGCGACAGAGCCTGGACTGGAACCAGGATCTCTAGTGGCACAGCTAGCACTGCGATGCAGTGCCTTAGACCACTGTGCCACTGGGGAGGCCATTCCGCAGATTCTGTAGCAAAAAAAATATTCAAAGGAACAAAATGGGGAGGGACCTAACTGAATCATTTTATTTGCAAATCATTTTGCAACTGTTTGGACTAAAGATTACACCCCAGATCAGCTAGATGAAGGCAAAAGTGTGCAAAAGTGTGTCACTGTCTGTCACCTTAATTGCTCCAATTTGTCTCTCGACCTGTGCACCTACATTATAAACTTTAATTTGTAGGCTAGGTTGTAGCAACCTCATGATGTGTATAGGGCAAAAAGTATCATGTAGCATTGAGCCGGGTGAATGGAATGAGAATGACTGGAAGGGAAGGCACAGGCACACTGTTTGTTACTTGAGGAAGCTCCAGGCCAGGCAGGGGGACAGGCAGTGCAGCACACAGGTGGGCAGGTTGAAGATGGAACAGAGGCTGGGCTCCAGCGCTGTGGGACCTCCTCCGTTTATCATCACTACCTTGTGGACCTGGTCTGGGTACTCATGGGCCAGGAACGTACAGAACGACACACTGCAGACAGAGAGAGAGGAAAGAGAAAGGGTAATCAGATATCATTCTGGGAGATCAAAAGACAGAGGTCCATTATGTAGTGTTCCTTATGTGGCGTTCCTTATGTGGCGGTTCATTATGTGGCGGGTTCATTATGTGGCGGGTTCATTATGTGGCGGGTTCATTATGTGGCGGTTCATTATGTGGCGGGTTCATTATGTGGCGGTTCATTATGTGGCGGTTCATTATGTGGCGGTTCATTATGTGGCGGTTCATTATGTGGCGGTTCATTATGTGGCGGTTTATTATGTGGCGTTCCTTATGTGGCGGTTCATTATGTGGCGGGTTCATTATGTGGCGGGTTCATTATGTGGCGGGTTCATTATGTAGCGTTCATTATGTGGCGGTTCATTATGTGGCGGGTTCATTATGTGGCGGGTTCATTATGTGGCGTTCATTATGTGGCGGTTCATTATGTAGCGGTTCATTATGTAGCGGTTCATTATGTAGCGGTTCATTATGTGGCGGTTCATTATGTAGCGTTCATTATGTGGCGTTCATGATGTAGCGGTTCATTATGTGGCGGTTCATTATGTGGCGGGTTCATTATGTAGCGGTTCATTATGTAGCGGTTCATTATGTGGCGGGTTCATTATGTGGCGGGTTCATTATGTAGCGTTCATTATGTAGTGTTCCTTATGTGGCGGTTCATTATGTGGCGGGTTCATTATGTGGCGGGTTCATTATGTAGCGTTCATTATGTAGGGTTCCTTATGTGGCGGTTCATTATGTGGCGGGTTCATTATGTGGCGGGTTCATTATGTAGCGTTCATTATGTAGGGTTCCTTATGTGGCGGGTTCATTATGTAGCGGTTCATTATGTAGCGGTTCATTATGTGGCGGGTTCATTATGTGGCGGTTCATTATGTGGCGGTTCATTATGTGGCGGGTTCATTATGTGGCGGTTCCTTATGTGGCGGTTCCTTATGTGGCGGTTCATTATGTAGCGGTTCATTATGTAGCGGTTCATTATGTAGCGGTTCATTATGTGGCGGGTTCATTATGTGGCGGGTTCATTATGTGGCGGTTCATTATGTGGCGGTTCATTATGTGGCGGTTCATTATGTGGCGGTTCATTATGTGGCGGGTTCATTATGTAGCGGTTCATTATGTGGCGGTTCATTATGTGGCGGTTCATTATGTGGCGGGTTCATTATGTGGCGGTTCATTATGTGGCGGGTTCATTATGTGGCGGGTTCATTATGTGGCGGGTTCATTATGTAGCGTTCATTATGTAGCGTTCATTATGTAGCGGTTCATTATGTGGCGGTTCATTATGTGGCGTTCATTATGTAGCGGTTCATTATGTAGCGGTTCATTATGTAGCGGTTCATTATGTAGCGGTTCATTATGTGGCGGTTCATTATGTAGCGTTCATTATGTGGCGTTCATGATGTAGCGGTTCATTATGTGGCGGTTCATTATGTGGCGGGTTCATTATGTAGCGGTTCATTATGTAGCGGTTCATTATGTGGCGGGTTCATTATGTGGCGGGTTCATTATGTAGCGTTCATTATGTAGTGTTCCTTATGTGGCGGTTCATTATGTGGCGGGTTCATTATGTGGCGGGTTCATTATGTAGCGTTCATTATGTAGGGTTCCTTATGTGGCGGTTCATTATGTGGCGGGTTCATTATGTGGCGGGTTCATTATGTAGCGTTCATTATGTAGGGTTCCTTATGTGGCGGGTTCATTATGTAGCGGTTCATTATGTAGCGGTTCATTATGTGGCGGGTTCATTATGTGGCGGTTCATTATGTGGCGGTTCATTATGTGGCGGGTTCATTATGTAGGGTTCCTTATGTGGCGGTTCCTTATGTGGCGGTTCATTATGTAGCGGTTCATTATGTAGCGGTTCATTATGTAGCGGTTCATTATGTGGCGGGTTCATTATGTGGCGGGTTCATTATGTGGCGGTTCATTATGTGGCGGTTCATTATGTGGCGGTTCATTATGTGGCGGTTCATTATGTGGCGGGTTCATTATGTAGCGGTTCATTATGTGGCGGTTCATTATGTGGCGGTTCATTATGTGGCGGGTTCATTATGTGGCGGTTCATTATGTGGCGGGTTCATTATGTGGCGGTTCATTATGTGGCGGTTCATTATGTGGCGGGTTCATTATGTAGCGTTCATTATGTGGCGGTTCATTATGTGGCGGTTCATTATGTAGCGTTCATTATGTGGCGGTTCATTATGTGGCGGTTCATTATGTGGCGGTTCATTATGTGGCGGTTCATTATGTGGCGGTTCATTATGTGGCGGTTCATTATGTGGCGTTCATGATGTGGCGTTCATGATGTGGCGTTCATTATGTGGCGGTTCATTATGTGGCGGGTTCATTATGTAGTGGTTCATTATGTGGCGGTTCATTATGTGGCGGGTTCATTATGTAGCGTTCATTATGTGGCGGTTCATTATGTGGCGTTCATTATGTGGCGGTTCATTATGTGGCGGTTCATTGTGGCGGTTCATTATGTGGCGGGTTCATTATGTGGCGGGTTCATTATGTGGCGGTTCATTATGTGGCGGGTTCATTATGTAGCGTTCATTATGTGGCGGTTCATTATGTGGCGGTTCATTATGTGGCGGTTCATTATGTAGCGTTCATTATGTGGCGGGTTCATTATGTAGCGGTTCATTATGTAGCGGTTCATTATGTGGCGGTTCATTATGTGGCGGGTTCATTATGTGGCGGGTTCATTATGTGGCGGTTCATTATGTAGCGTTCATTATGTGGCGGTTCATTATGTGGCGGGTTCATTATGTGGCGGTTCCTTGTGGCGGTTCATTATGTAGTGTTCATTATGTAGTGTTCCTTATGTGGCGGTTCCTTATGTGGCGGGTTCATTATGTGGCGGGTTCTTTATGTGGCGGTTCATTATGTGGCGGTTCATTATGTAGCGTTCATTATGTAGCGTTTCATTATGTGGCGGTTCATTATGTGGCGGTTCATTATGTGGCGGGTTCATTATGTGGCGGGTTCCTTATGTGGCGGTTCATTATGTGGCGTTTATTATGTGGCGTTTATTATGTGGCGGTTCATTATGTGGCGTTTATTATGTGGCGGTTCATTATGTAGCGGTTCATTATGTGGCGGGTTCCTTATGTGGCGGTTCATTATGTGGCGGTTCATTATGTGGCGGTTCATTATGTAGCGGTTCATTATGTAGCGGTTCATTATGTGGCGGTTCATTATGTGGCGGTTCATTATGTGGCGGGTTCCTTATGTGGCGGGTTCCTTATGTGGCGGGTTCCTTATGTGGCGTTCATTATGTGGCGTTCATTATGTAGCGTTCATTATGTAGCGTTCATTATGTAGCGTTCATGATGTGGCGTTCATTATGTAGCGTTCATGATGTGGCGTTCATTATGTAGCGTTCATGATGTGGCGTTCATTATGTAGCGTTCATTATGTGGCGTTCATGATGTGGCGTTCATGATGTAGCGTTCATTATGTGGCGGTTCATTATGTGGCGGTTCATTATGTGGCGGGTTCATTATGTGGCGGTTCATTATGTGGCGGTTCATTATGTGGCGTTCATGATGTAGCGGTTCATTATGTGGCGGTTCATTATGTAGCGGTTCCTTATGTGGCGTTCATTATGTAGCGGTTCATTATGTAGCGGTTCCTTATGTAGCGTTCATTATGTGGCGGTTCATTATGTGGCGGTTCATTATGTGGCGGTTCATTATGTGGCGGTTCATTATGTGGCGGTTCATTATGTGGCGTTCATGATGTGGCGTTCATGATGTGGCGTTCATGATGTGGCGTTCATGATGTGGCGTTCATGATGTAGCGTTCATGATGTAGCGTTCATGATGTAGCGTTCATGATGTAGCGTTCATGATGTGGCGTTCATGATGTGGCGTTCATTATGTAGTGTTCATGATGTAGTGTTCCTTATGTAGTGTCTGTAGCTAACACACTTCAGTCTTCTCACCCATAGGAGTGTCCAATGAGGATGTTCCTCTTCCGTGCATATCTCTTAAAGATGGCCCTCATGTCCTCAGCCAGGGCGTAGAATGTGTACGCTGCCGCGATCTGAGGTGCAGAGCTCGCCCCGTGACCCGCCAGGTCAGGCGCGATGACCTCATAGCCCAGACGGGAGAAGAAGTCCAGCTGGCTGCCCCAGATGTCGAGGGAACCGCCCACGCCGTGCACGAAGAACACTGCCACATCTGCGTGCGTCCCCTTACACGACGTGATCTTCCTCTCGCTGTCAATCACCACTGTGCGCTTGGGCTTCCGCCGCCGCTTCCGGGGCTGCTGGGTCAGATCTGGGGCTGATCCGAGGGTCGGGGATGGAGATGTCGCCGCTCCCCCTGTTCCAACCACTGACCCTGTCTTGTCCGCTTTGGGGTCAGCGGTGACAGTTGGATTGGACGATGGGTCTGCGAGCTCCACCTCCACGGTACAGTTGGGTTGTGTGTCTCCGTTCTGAGCGTGTAACAGCTCCTGTCTCGCCTCGTTGCCCAGGTCCTCTATCAGTAGCTGCCCATTACGGTACACTGTGATCTTCCTCTTACGGTGGACGCTTCCCCCCGGACCCCTGGGCTCGTCCACCACCTCCCGCTCCGGGATGATGTGTCGGACCCTCAAGACACGACCCGGTTTGACCTCCACGAACTCGTAGCCGTCGGCGGCTTCCGAGGTTTCTATGGGAACCACGACGTTGGCCGACTTCCCTGTCAGGCAGCAGAGGAGGCCGTCCATTAAGGTGGTCAACATGGCTGCCCTTGGAGGGAAACACACACCGACACACGCATGCACAGACACACACACAGACAAAAACACACACATAAACATCTATTGCATATGACTCATGTGGGTAATAATAATGTCTGCTGTTTTACTACACACACACACACATATGCTCACAAACCCACTCACAGCATGCACACACACACACACACAATCACAGGGTAGTAGGATAATCCCTATTCTAAAGCCTTCAGAGGCAAGGTTAGTCTAAGTACCACAGAATAATGAACACAATATCTCAGCGATGGAAGAGTGACTACATAGACACGTCGGTGTCAATCTTCCTTCAGACGTGGCTTATTATAGGCTCTTATATGAAGCTTCTTCCTCTAGCAAGGCCTTATGGGTATTCATATAAAAAGGTACAGTAATAGCCCATGGCTGAGTTAAAGCCGGCTACAGTGTGACAATGGGTACACTCGGTGTCTTCCAGAATCATTTTCGGGCTGTTAGAATCGGATTATGGAAAACGTTTTTTGGGGAGTGGGAATACTCTGAATGAAGCGAAGATTACATGCACGTCACGTACACGTCGGTATTTTCACCCAACTTTTAACCTAAATCCAATGACATGGTGAAATTATTTGTTGATTTCAAGTTGAATTCACGTTAGTTGACAACTCAACCAAATGTGAATCCAAACTAGACGTCTATGCCCAGTGGGTATGCTCTTTGTGCAAATACAGACTGTTCAACCTCATCCCTACTGGTTACTGTGGTTGGATAAGGAGGATTATAGTAAAACATTTCGCATATCATTCCTCTCCTCTCTTTTTTGCATACTTCCACTTCCCACACAGTGCTGTGTGTTTTGTGATATCTGTAGGCCTTGATGTCTGACACATCAGGTTTGAACATCCTAAATCCGGGAGAAGGTTTGCCTTGCTAGCAAACGTGTCCCTGGCCTTGACTACTGTGGTGTTGCCCTCCGTTTTCTCTCAGTGTATGTTCGGAAAGGCCAGAACATAAACACCTATACTGTGTTTAAGACGTAATAAATGATTATATACGAGTACATATATAATAGCTTACTATATATCTATCACAGACCATACACCTTACTGTTAATAAGTAGTCATGTCAGGTCTCATTTGAGGTAGAATATACAGCGCCTTCAGAAAGTATCAACACCTCTTGACTTTTTCCACATTTTGTTGTGTTACAGCCTGAATTTAAAATGGATTAAATCGATTATATATATTAAAAATATATAAGTATTTCATTTACATAAGTATTCACACTCCTGAGTCAATACTTTGTAGAAGCACTGATTACAGATGTGAGTATTTCTGGGTAAGTCTCTAAGAGCTTCCACACCTGGATCGTGCAACATCTGCCCACTATTTTCTAAATTCTTCAAGCTCTGTCAAATTGGTTGTTGATCAATGCTAGACAACCATTTTCAGGTCTTGCCATAGATGTTCTAGTAGATTTAAGTCAAAACTGTAACTCGGCCACTCAGGAACATTCACTGTCATCTTGGTAAGCAACTCCAGTGTAGATTTGGCCTTGTGTTTTAGGTTATTGTCCTTCATCTCTCAGTGTCTGGTGGAAAGCAGACTGAAACAGGTTTTCCTCTAGGATTCTGCCTATGCTTAGCTCCATTCCGTTTATTTTTTATCCTGAAAAACTATCCAGTCCTTACCAATTACAAGCACACCCATAACATGATGCAGCCACCACAATGCTTGAAAATATGAAGAGTGGTACTAAGTAATGTGTTGTATTGGATTTGTCCCAAACATAACGCTTTGTATTCAGGACAAAAGGTTAATTGCGTTGCCAATTTCTTTTGCAGTATGACTTTAGTGCCTTGCTTGTAAACAGGATGCATGTTTTGGAATATTTTTATTCCGTACAGGCTTCCTTCTTTTCAGTCTGTTAATTAGGTTAGTATTGTGGAGTAACTACAATGTTGTTGATCCATCCTCAGTTTTCTCCTACCACTGTCACGCCCTGATCTGTTTCACCTGTCTTTGTGCTCGTCTCCACTTCCCTACAGGTGTCGCCCATCTTCCCCATTATCCCCTGTGTACTTATACCTGTGTTTTCTGTTTGTCTGTTGCCGGTTCATCTTGTTTGTCAAGATTACCAGCGTTTGTCCTGTCAGCACCTGTCTTTTCCCAGCCTCTCTTTTTCTCTCCCTCCTGGTTTTTGACCCCTGCCTGTCCTGATGCTGAACCCACCCGCCAACCACTTTGCCTGACCCTGAGCCTGCCTGCCGTCCTGTACCTTTGCCCCTGTTGCTGTAATAAACATTGTTACTTCGACACGGTCTGCATCTGGGTCTTACCTTATCCTGATAACCATTAAACTGTTTTAAAGTCACCATTGGCCTCATGGTGAAATCACTGCGCGGTTTCCTTCCTACCGGGCAACTGAGTTAGGAAGGATGCCTGTATCTTTGTAGTGACTGGGTGTATTGATACACCATCCAAAGTGTAAATAATAACTTCACCATGCTCAAAGGGATATTCAATGTCTGCTTTTTATTTTATTTTACCCATCTACCAATAGGTGCCCTTCTTTGCGAGGCATTGAAAACCTCCCTGGTCTTTGTGGTTGAATCTTTATTTGAAATTCACTGGTCGACTGAGGGACCTTATAGATAATTTTATGTGTGGGGTACAGAGATGATGTAGTCATTCAAAAATGATGTTAAACACTATTAATGCACACAAAGTGAATCCATGCAACTTATTATTGTATTATTGATTGTATGTTTGTTTATCCCATGTGTAACTCTGTGTTGTTGTATGTGTCGAACTGCTTTGCTTTATCTTGGCCAGGTCGCAGTTGCAAATGAGAACTTGTTCTTAACTAGTCTACCTGGTTAAATAAAGGTGAAATAAATAAAAATTATGTGACTTGTTAAGCACATTTTTACTCCTGAACGCATTTATTTCTTGCCATAACAAAGGGGTTGAATAGTTATTGACTCAAGACATTACAGCTTTTACTTTGAATTATTTTGTTAAAATTTCAAAAAACATTCTTCCTCTTTGACATCCTGAAGTATTGTGTATAGGCCAATGATTATAATTTTTTTGTTTCAATGTAATCCATTTTCAAATCAGACTGTAACACTTCCCCCCCCCCCCCCCAGTGGTGCCTGAGACCCCCTCAGATATGTCTCGTCACAAAACTCTAAATGAAATCACTGAGTAGGACCTCTTACATTAATCCCACAAACTGCAACTGTGGGCTGTTTTGTGGTTTGGCACACAATTCTTTTTTATTTTTTTCAAATCACTCCTACTCTGTGGATCTGTTCCCGATTTAATTCATTTTGCTGATGTTGACATCATTCACGTGGTCTTATCTGAATAATACGATTACAGCAACGAGTGTTCAGAGAAATTGCCGCCCACTGTCTTGGCCAATAATTCTGTTATTTATAATGTACCCAACATAACATGCATGAAACTGGCCACAAATAGCAAAAATCACACATTCTTATTGTACACATTCAAATCACCCCACTGTCTACCCACTGAGGAACAAGAGCAAACACTTTTTGGCAACTCCAGACAATTTCCTTCCGAGTCAGCAATTGGGTCAAAATCTCAGTTTGGTCTATCAGTGATATGCTTATGTTGTCAGCCCTACAAATTGGCCAGTAATATCTGCAAGGCTAGCAGTAGCAACACACAGCATTCCTGCCAATGGCGTAGTTTTAAGACAGTGTTGCATAAGCTCAGACCAAAGGGTAGTCATCCCTGCGTAGGGATTGGTGCCCACGAAAGCCCATACATCATCAGATGGATTAGAAGTCACTATGGCCTCAGAGTGTTGACAGTCTCAGGCCTGCTAAGGGTCAACAAACATGAACAACAATCCCTCTCCTTCTAACAGGTGTGACTTCAGGCTTTCCTTCTGTTCTGCAAGATACATTGTATTTCTGTACAGCAACGTTGGCATTCTTGATATCAAGGTGTTGATAGCATCCTCAGAAGTTGGATCTGTCGCGTTCAAGTGCTATTTGGAACTTAGAAATTTCCGACTTGCTAAATGGTTGTAGTTATAGACGTGCCGCGTTCAACCAGTTAGCAAGTGGCAAATTTCTGAGTTTCCTAGTTCTGACTGGCACGTGAACGTGGCAGCATACTCAGAAGTTGGATCTATCAACACCTTGTTATCAAGGATGCCACTTTTCCTGTACAGAAACACCATGCATCTAGAACAGAAGCAGGCCTGTGTAGGAGCATACTTCCTTTAGTAGCTGGGGAAGAACCAGCCTTTCAACGCTCTTCACCACTAAAAGGTTAAAGCTACAGGGCAGTAGTCATTGTTGCATCAGGGGTTGCTCTTTTTAGATGCTGGGCTTATGGTGGACGATTTCCATATTATTGGGATGGAATGTTCTGCCAGAGAGCGGTTAAAGAGCTCACAGAAAACACCTGCCAGTTGCTTATGGCACACATCCTTTTTTAATTTCACCTTTATTTAACCAGGTAGGCCAGTTGAGAACAAGTTCTCATTTACAACTGCGACCTGGCCAAGATAAAGCATAGCAGTGCAACAACACAGAGTTACACATTAAGTAGGTGAACGCTGACGTTGTCTGACCCAGGTGCTTTTCGTTGTTTTGTCCCTTTAAACATAGCTTCACCATCTTTTGGTTGGAGCTGAACAATTGTGTAACAGTGTGAGACATTTTAGAGAGGTCAGAGATCAGCTTTTCCCTTTCAATTGTAAAGTCATGTTGGTCAAATCTACAATAAAAACTGTTAAGATTCTCTGCAGGTCAACACAGTCCTTTCTGGGGGGGAGAAGGGGAGAGTTTGGGTGTTATTAAGGGCTGCCAGTGTTTTCACACCCCTCGAAGCATCTTTACCCTCCTGAAAGAGCCTTTCCTTCTTCTCCTTGTACACTCTTGTAGCCTGTTTCATCTGCATTTTTAATTTGGATTGAATTAGTTTACCCTCAACCTTGTTGCCAGTGGTAAATGCTATATTATTTTCATTTAAAGTTGTTTTCAGGTCCTTTGTGATCCAGGGTTTGTTGTTAGAAAATAAGTGAACAGTTTTGGAAGGAACAATCATCTCACAGAAATGAATACAGTCAGTGATAGCTTCAGTGGCTTCCTCAAGGCTCGCTCCCTCTGTGAACACACTCCTGCCTGCAGAGTCAAAGCGGCCCGCCGGCAGAGTCAAAGCGGCCCGCCGGCAGAGTCAAAGCGGCCCGCCGGCAGAGTCAAAGCGGCCCGCCGGCAGAGTCAAAGCGGCCCGTCGGCAGAGTCAAAGCAGCCCTGTAAGGTCTCACTGGTATCATTGTCCCATTTTCTGACCACTTTCTTAACCACACCTTGTAGTTTGGTGCAATAGACTGGTATTAAATAAGATGCTCAAATCTGGTGTTCAGACTGTAAATTCATGTATATCGTAAGCAATAGGTTCTGTACTAAACCAGAGGCGAGGCCAAGTTGACCAACCAAGAGAGAAGTCTATTTGGTACTAAAAACACACAAATTTCTAAATGCTGCTGAGAATTTGTTCCTTGTCCTCCAATGGACTGGTGTCAGCTGGAGGGTCCAATCAATACAAAGCAACACTTCACTTGACCTATCGCTGGTTGACATCTTCAAAACAATCTATAGGATAGGAGCTTTGTCTTGGAAACAAATCATCAAAAAAAAGTAGGTCATAAAACCAATCAAATACAGTTGGTGTGACATTAAACACAAAAGACACCCTAAAGGTAGTCTGGAACATTATATTAATGACTATGTATTCATCATCTAGTTATATAATTATTATAAAAAATTACATTAAATATTTAGCATCCAAGCTTATTTTGAAAATCTCAACCAGGAATGTACAATATTATCTCAGGAAATATCATGCAATAGGGGTGTGGAAAGAACAATTTTTTGCCTTTACTACTATTCAATTTTCTAGGACTCCATTCCATAGAATGGAGAACAACCGAGCGTGCGCAGACTGCGGACTGCGTGAATGGGAAACTGAACGAGCGTCTGATGCGACAAATACACAGCGAATGCCAGCATGCTTATCAGCTTTTGTTCACCAGTTTGCAAGATACATTAGATCAGCCATGGCACTTTACACACGTCATATCACATCCCATTTTGGTATTTGATTTATGCTAATTCAATTCGGAGAATGTGTTACGCAATTGGTTTAGCAGATCTGCCAATTTCAACGGTGCGTGTTCCTTTTTAATCTTCTGTTAACACAACATGCCATCATAATCATACAGCAAGCTTCATACCCATACATTCTTGTTTCTCAAAAACGAAGAATCTTACCTTATTTTTGTCGACGTCCACAGGGGTACAATTATTAGACAATACGCTTCTTTCTCTTATACTGCGTCTTCGAAACAGGAGCTCTATAATCTGTTGCAGCCAATCCAATAAACTAATCTAATTTGAGTCTGCAGCACTGTTCTCAACATTCTCACCCGCTAGTTTACATGGCTACTGCAATTTAAAAGAAAGGCGCGTTTATCAATTCCATTGCATCTTGAACGTGCCCGTGGACGCATAGTAGACGCGCACACCAGGTGTCTACATGTGCAAGATTTTATCTATAAAGCGCACAGTTCACGCTTGTCCAACTGATCCATACCCTCGTCCTGTATCCGCATTATGGAGCTGCCCCCTACCGCTTGATTGACGTGAAAGAGAACCAGCTCTAGACACAACAGTGCCACCACCAGCCGACCAATAACATGTAGCCCCCGTTGATACTAACGAGAGAAAATCTTTAATACATATTGGAATATGCAGCATACTTTGCGAGCAGAACTCTTCCAAAATATACCCCTGCAAGACGCATATAATTAAGTGTAGGTCTAACATCAATTTCTAGGTCATATTCTCCCTACAGCGCTGCACTGTGAATGAACCAACCCAGCTGTCTCCATGGAGATGGCACCCTATACATGATACATTGGGAACAATGTGTGACACTTTGTTCACCTCCTAGCTGACACACAACTGATACAGGGGTAAACAGTCCCTGATAAACAGTCCCTGAAAAGTACAATTTCAGTAAAAACTGCTTAGCTGTTTCCATTTACACTGGAACACATTTGAAATTGTAACTGATAGAGCCAATAAATCCCATTGGTTTCCAAACAAGTGTATAGGGAAAATGTTACATGTTTCCATAATCATAATACCGCCCATCTTCCTCTCTCCTCATCCTCCTCTAGCTGACAACTGTGGCTGATGCAGTTGCTATTGGGTTTGTTGCTAAGGAACAGTTACCAGGGGATCCAGGTGCCAGAAAGGCAAGACCAGGCAGACTTCCATAAAACAGCAGTCACTCAGAGACAGAAGTATGATGCCCTGGTAACGGCCTATTCAGAGCCATGTTTCACACATAGGCCTACCACAGAAATGATCACAGACTGAGCAGCTACATAAGTCTCAAATAAAGTGTATACATTTGCTGTATTTGCATGTTATAGGCCCTACATCAATTTATTTAAACGGTATTATGGGATAGCTGTATACCATGTTTATTAACCTACATGTGTAATTAAAAGTAGGATTTCCCATGGCCTTTACACAATAGCAGTGAAGCAGAGTGCCAATAGAGAGCGGTTACTTACAAAGCAAACCCATGTCTCATTAAGGTCCAGTATCCTTGCACTAGTGAGAAAGAACTGGACGGGTTAAAGCACATTCCATATATACGTTAGAATAGATCAATGAGAGAAAGGAATCGACTGGATGCATCACTTCCATTCTTCCCTGCTATTATCTGTCAACCTATCGCAAGTTTTTGGGTGGGGGAAAAAAAATGATTGACAGCTTTCTGTCCAATTACGATACGATATATCGTGGTCTTAGATCACATGGGATAGGTTAATAGCCAATGGTTATGCTAGGGTTGTAGCTGTATGCAGCGTTTATGCTACCATCATGCTAAAGAGTTAGCCACGAAGCAAAGCAGTTTACATGTATTTATGGCCATGAGCCTCACTTTACTTGATGCGGTGTGTTTAATGATTATAGGTGGTGTAATTGGACCCAAGACTGTTTACAACAGCGTGATTCCAATAACAACTGAATGTGGAGGATTTCATAAACGTTGGCTAGGCTTGAGAGCAACTAGTTAGCTAACTATCCAGCTAACGACTGTTAGCTCGCCAAAACAGTTAGCTTTGGCTAGCTAACGTTACCTGCCATATTATCCATCCATCTGCAAGATATCAGTCGGCGTCTCGTCGTGGGACACTAAAAAGGGAAAACCATGGATAAGGTAGCTAACTTAACGGCAAAACATTTTGTGAAGAGAAGGCAGGCAGCTAGCTTGACAACTTAGTTATGGCAGCTTGGCTAGTTAGCTTAATGCTAGCTAATGTCATGCATGGTCTTATCATGTGGCTGTTCATCTGAGTTGTTTAATCGTATGATCTCAATTAGTTATCTAGCTTGCTATCTTTCTTCTTGGTAACATTCATGTTTCCATTGAATACTTGGCTAGCTTGTATCTTAGCTAGCCAAAAAGAATCCACCAAACAGACAGACAGGGAACGCCCAGTGTCAGCCACCCATGGCATCAGCCCCCCGTTTCGAGCAGGGCAGGGGTGTACCCCACCCATGTCATGGTGACTTGGAGGACACGTATTCCAGAACGTTAGTGTTCTTTGCTTCTCACTTTGTCTAGTTTAAACCAAACGCTGTCAAATGGGATATAGAGCATCCTTCATATTTAGCTAGAGGTCAACCTAGACATCCTGCAGGGCAAGAGGCTTGGTCACCCCTGAGCTACAGGATGGAAGATGCTCTGCAAAATTGTCTGTTTGGGTTCAGCCTACACCTTTTCCCATACAACACAAACCGAATACTTTTCTCTTTCCAAAGGCGGATTTCTTAAAGGGTCTCCCAGTTTACAACAAGAGCAACTTCAGTCGGTTCCATGCAGACTCTGTGTGTAAAGCATCGGTGAGCGCCGACTATTAGAACATTTTCCATGTAAAAGTGAAAGAGATGAACATAAGTCTTGCTCCATCTGAATCTCTATGAATTACTGTTTACAGAACCGAAGACCGTCCGTGTACCTCCCGACACGTGAGTACCCCTCAGAACAGAGTAAGTACCTCCATTCTTAGTCGAGAGGACAGACTTCATGGACATTTTATTTATTTAGCTTTTCTTGGGAAAAATATACTGTTAGAAATAGAACTATGGTTTTGAGAGGGGGGGATGAAATCTGAGTTTTAAAATTCTCTTTTACTTACCAGTTATTGTCACAGAGAAAACCAATATCCTCCTGCGCTACCTTCATCATCACTGGGACAAAAAGGTGAGGTTGATGGGAGGGTTACTGAATAGATAGATGCTATCCAGGTGTGAATGTAAGGTGTCGTGCAGCAACAGTTGTAACCTGTCACAGACCAGGGCACTGGGAGCATGCTCACTCTTAAACGGAACATCAACTTTGTGGAGCAGGTTGTCAATCGGGTGTGTCCATGCTTTCAGTTTAGTGAGTGACAGTACTATATTTTCCCTCTCTGTTGAACAGAACGCAGCGAAGAAGAGGGAACAGGAACAAGGAGAGGGAGGGAGTCCAGCACCTCCACGCAAAATCGCCAGGACAGATAGCCAAGAGATGAACGAGGACTCTTAGGAGTGTGTGTGTACGGATGCGTGCATCTGTGGAGGAAGCACACGGACAGGCCCACCATGACAGACATGAAGACAAACAATCTGAGAAAGAGTCCGCCCTGGTTTGGGAAAGACTAAACATTTTTTTTCTTTTTTTTTGTTACCTTTTGCAAAAAGCTTCCTGTCAGATCCAGTGTTGTTTTCAGCTTCACTGCCCAGCCTTGGCCTCATGGGGGCACTGCAACACCTTTCCACAGTTTGCTTCTGCAGACCCAAGTATACATTGTGATTGTGAACTGCTGCCTGCCACAACCCGGCCACCACAACAGGGGAAGAAACTACCTCCCAGACTTGTGTTAATGTTCAATATGCATTATCTCCCATGATTCTGTTCTGAATTTGTGTGTTTTTGAAGTTTGTGCTGGCTTGTTTTACCGTACATTTTAGGACTGAATTCTTTAATATACTGCCTCCTACTGGTCAATAGGGATAACATGACAAGTGACTCAACAGCTTACTAGCTTAGTTTGAATGTTTGCAGCTTTCTGGCAATGTATGCTGTTTAAAAGGGTATTATAGAATGGCAAGACAAATTGTTTTAGTCACCAGGTGTTGACTACACACTTTACCAGAATTGTATGGAATTTGTTTACTCTGTAATCGATGTACTCATTATGTATGTTTGTGAAGATCTCACCTTACCAGCACAACCAAGTGATAGCAGAGGTAGAGCAAAGAATAGAAGCCTATGTCAACATGAGGGGTGGCGAGAGAATGTTGTATTCAGTATGAAGACCTGTGTAAATACTATAGTCAGTGGCAGCTGTTAGATATTAAGATCTAGGCTTTATATTTCTCTAAAGAAAATGACATTGCATCTGACTTTTGTCAAATAAATCTATGTGGCTACATGGCTATAATAAGTATTTTGTGTAAATGTTGAGAAGCACTGACACCTGATGGTTGTGATCTTGCCTTGCATGTCTGTTTTTGACAACTTCCTGGGGGGGTTGTGTGGAGAAGAGGATACAGGGATATGTACCACAGGAGGTTGGTGGCACCTTAATTGGGGAGGATGGGCTCTTGGTAATGGCTGGAATGGAATCAGTGGAATGGTATTAAGTACATAAAACACATGATTTCTATTTGTTTGATGCCATTCCATTTGCTCCGTTCCGGGCATTATTATAAGCCGTCCTCCCCTCAGCAGTCTCCTGTGGTATATAAGTAACAGACCACTGCCATGGAATGCATGAACAGAAAGGTGCAGTCGCCATCCTGCCTTGTTCCAGAGATTCAGCTTGTACTGGTGTTGTACTACTGTACAATACTACACTGAATTCTGGAGTTTATTCAGAATGCTGCAGATAGAAATGTAATGAAAAGAGCTGACATGAGTAGTATCTGCTCTATATTATACATTTCCTTGCACTTTTATGTAGGACCCTTCTGAACAGGCCCCAGACATTTGTTAGTGTTTACGCTGCCCAACAAAGTCACGGCAAGTCTATTTTTCCCTCAGCTCCAGATGCTGCAATCGATGTGAGTTTCCCACTGTACCTGCCATTGAAGCGTAAAGACATGCTGTACTCTTCTGCTAGACTAGACTGTTCTGACTATCCACTCTGTGCTTCTGCTAGACTAGACTGTTCTGACTATCCACTCTATGCTTCTGCTAGACTAGACTGTTCTGAATATCCACTCTATGCTTCTGCTAGACTAGACTGTTCTGAATATCCACTCTATGCTTCTGCTAGACTAGACTGTTCTGAATATCCACTCTATGCTTCTGCTAGACTAGACTGTTCTGAATATCCACTCTATGCTTCTGCTAGACTAGACTGTTCTGAATATCCACTCTATGCTTCTGCTAGACTAGACTGTTCTGAATATCCACTCTATGCCTCACCCTGTTTTATTGTATATTAGGTAAAACTTTATTTTCAGCTTCGCTCCAATAAAAGCAGTGATTAAAAAGTAATGTCCGTTGTCATGTTATTGAAACAATGTAAATTGTAAATTTGTTTCACACTTTTATATTAGTGTGTAAACAATAATAACACATTTCAATTTAAAATTGTTTTATTATCTATATTTCAGATCTTACAAAAATATGACAAAATAAATTAAAAGAAATAAATAATCCCATTTCTCAGTATCATATTTTTCTTGAAAAGAAAACTTATTTTTTTTGTACAGTGGTACATTGGAAGAGCACATGATGTCTGGTCAGTTAGTGAGGCTGTTATGGAGATGTTTTATTTAGTTAGGACGGCATAAAGGGAAGGGTTCTACATACTGGTAGTAGGTGTACAGTACATCTCACCTCATCCACTGTTTACTGTTCAGTTCAACGATGAGGCTACCCCTCCCCCGTCAGGCTATCCCATCAAACCAATACTGTAAAGTAACACTGCTTTAGAGACTGGATTTAGACAACTGTCCCAAACAATGTTTCATTAACAAAATTCCCTCTGCTCTCGTTTCACAAGCATTCTAAGCATTCGTAACTAAGCAGTGCAGTGATAGAACATCAAAAGGTCAAGTCGTTCGGAGCACTTCCTTACAGTTTGAAATTACACAGTTCCATTGATACTGACATGAGCCGCTTCTCTACTTCAAAGTAGCTCTGTCTGATAAAACCGTCCCATAAGGATTAACGTGTCTAGTGAGACCAAAGTCATGCACCATGATGGCCACTGACCCAACAAAGGCTGCATCTCAATAGTCTTACTAACGCGGTCTTAGCTCTTTGTCTCCTTTCCTTCATCTGCACTGATCTGAAAAAGGAAGGACAGGTCAAAGCAAGATGTTAGTTGCCTGCTGGGAATTTGCTTTCACATGTTCAGCACTTTTTGATCAGAGATGGGGAAATAGAGGAAGCCACTCAGATCTATTAAGTTGTTAGCCTGTATCAAAGGTGAAACAAACACAGAAACCAAGCCAGTGTGTTCCAGAGGCACAGCAGGCAGGTGTACCGTGGATGATTGTTACTGACAATGGCCTACGACAGATCATCTATTCAAACACTAGTCTGACAGCATCTGCTTCACAGCTACAGTAAATGAGAAATGTCTCAATCGTGTCTCTCATCCGTGGCCTAGTTATTTGGCATTATTCACAAATTAATGATGATGATGACGATATTAACCAAATGTTTTCCTTATAATGACTTAATTGGCTGTAGAGGGAGGAGGAAATGTGAGGATGAGATCAAACGTCACTCACTCCCACACAAACTGCTATTTCTCCTTCCTTATTGCCTTGAAGTGTCTTTTCAGCTCAAATCCCATGTAACTACTACTGCTACCAGTAGTTCAGTCAAAGCTGTAGCTACCACAACTAGTTCAGTCAGAGCTGTAGCTACCACAACTAGTTCAATCAGTCAGAGCTGTAACTACCACAACTAGTTCAGTCAGAGCTGTAACTACCACAACTAGTTAAGTCAGTCAGAAAAGTAACTACCACAACTAGTTAAGTCAGTCAGAGCTGTAACTACCACAACTAGTTCAGTCAGTCAGAGCTGTAACTACCACAACTAGTTCAGTCAGTCAGAGCTGTAACTACCACAACTAGTTCAGTCAGTCAGAGCTGTAACTACTACAACTAGTTCAGTCAGTCAGAGCTGTAACTACCACAACTAGTTCAGTCAGTCAGAGCTGTAACTACTACAACTAGTTCAGTCAGTCAGAGCTGTAACTACCACAACTAGTTCAGTCAGTCAGAGCTGTAGCTACCACAACTAGTTCAGTCAGAGCTGTAGCTACCACAACTAGTTCAATCAGTCAGAGCTGTAACTACCACAACTAGTTCAATCAGTCAGAGCTGTAACTACCACAACTAGTTAAGTCAGTCAGAGCTGTAACTACCACAACTAGTTAAGTCAGTCAGAGCTCAATACTTATTGTTGCCACTATGTTCATGAAAATGCTATATTCAGTCTCAATGCAGAAGCATGGACCATGCCATTATGTTGTAGCTTGAAGTACATTATACATAGGCAATCCATGCAAAATGAAAGAAGGCTATGTATGTTTTAGGCCAAAATGCATATTTGACAATCATTTTAGTTAACCTCATCTCATATTTAAAGCACAGAGAGAGATGATCAGAGATGAAGAGAATATAGTACCAGGGGAGCTTCTTAAGAGTAGGTTTCCTATTTCAGACAGGAGGTGTGTGTGTGTGTGTGTGTGTGTGTGTGTGTGTGTGTGTGTGTGTGTGTGTGTGTGTGTGTGTGTGTGTGTGTGTGTGTGTGTGTGTGTGTGTGTTTCAGCCCAGACGGTGTGAGGGGATGTTCCCTATTGATACCCACACTGAGAATCCAGGTCAGCTGGAGACCCTATATTGGGTGGTGGAACGCAGTCTAAAGAGGTGGAGTACTAAGAGATCCTATTGGTGGAACGCAGTCTGAAGAGGTGGAGTACTAAGAGATCCTATTGGTGGAACGCAGTCTGAAGAGGTGGAGTACTAAGAGATCCTATTGGTGGAACGCAGTCTGAAGAGGTGGAGTACTAAGAGATCCTATTGGTGGAACGCAGTCTGAAGAGGTGGAGTACTAAGAGATCCTATTAGTGGAACGCAGTCTGAAGAGGTGGAGTACTAAGAGATCCTATTGGTGGAACGCAGTCTGAAGAGGTGGAGTACTAAGAGATCCTATTGGTGGAACGCAGTCTGAAGAGGTGGAGTACTAAGAGATCCTATTGGTGGAACGCAGTCTGAAGAGGTGGAGTACTAAGAGATCCTATTGGTGGAACGCAGTCTGAAGAGGTGGAGTACTAAGAGATCCTATTAGTGGAACGCAGTCTGAAGAGGTGGAGTACTAAGAGATCCTATTGGTGGAACGCAGTCTGAAGAGGTGGAGTACTAAAGGCATGGACAAGTAAAAGACTAGTGTTGTGTCTGTGCCACTGTCCCTCTAACACTGTATTATTGCAAAGATCTTAGCCAGAGAGGATGGAGTGGAGGTGCATAGTTCATGTTTCTGTCTCTCTAACGCTGTGCTGAATCTCACTTGCTGTGGAGCGCCATGGTTCCTCTTTTCAATGAAGACTGGGATTTAATATGAGTTCATAAACACAGATGTAACATCAGATTAACGTCCCCAAATCATAACGTTAGCAATAGGGGTGGGGAACGCAAAACTGACCTTGGATCAGTATCCAGGGGCAACTTCATCCTACTCTAAGTTAGATGTATAAAACACTCTCTTGTACTCTGGCACCATCCTCTGGCCACATTATAGAAACGAAAATGGTTGAATAATCCCTTTGGATTTGCTTACAAAAGGAATTTAGAAATCTGTCATCTCTATGCTATCACTGCCAGTGTAGTCAGAAAGGTGATGCTTTGGCAACAAATTCCATTGGAAATAAATAGAATAAACAATATAAAATATATATCAGCTCTCAAATGAATGATGGGGACCATCATGGGATTTAGGAACTAGGGATGATCGGATGAAATGACAACAGCATCTACAGTACAAGATACTAGCGATAATAAAATCCAACGTTTGTATATGTTATGTTGTGTTATGAGGCAGACCGGTATAGTTCTTCCTTCCACCTGCAGTCAGAACAGGCTCTGCTGTCTCAGTGCAGAACGTCAGGGTTTAGTGCAAATCCTCTCTCTTTCTATGTCTAGTCTACTCACTAATCTAGTCAGATCTGTGTGCTGAAATGGAGAGCCATTAGTATACTGTGTAGAATGTCTCTCTGCAGGCTTGAATGGGGAGAGATTAGAATGGCACACAGTAAACTACAGGAACCCAGACTTTCCATGTTACATACCGTGTACTGTATAATCCACATCAACATCCTGTGGCATCAGTCTCTCTCTCTCTCTCTGTCTCTCTCTCTCTCTCTCCCTCCCTCTCTCTCTCTCTCTCTCTCTCTCTCTCTCTCTCTCTCTCTCTGGCTCTCTCTGTCTCTCACTCTCACTCTCTCTCTCTCTTTCTCTCTCTCTCTCTCTTTATCTCTCTTTCTCTCTCTCTCTCTCTCTCTCTCTCTCTCTCTCTCTCTCTCTCTCTCTCATACTGATGCAAGACAGAGCCTGTCTTTTATCAAACGATTTTCATCTTTGCCTTTCACAATGTCAAACACAACATCCTGTTTCCCACACACTGTGTCAGACATACACTTCAGATATTGCCGTTGTTTTCATGGGATGTACTGTATATACAAAACTCATGACTGCTCACGTATGCCTTCAGATGGGAGTGTGGGTGAAAAACAAAGAACTGGACGTGTTTTGCAGTACTGCTCAGATTTGAAACACTGATTTGATATTGCTCGGCTAGCACAGCCGGTTCATACTAGAAAAGCCGATCGGCCGTCACAGTTAAAAATGAGTCTGATATCAGGCCACCGTTGTGTGGTGACTGTGAAAGGTCTCATTATGCTTTTGATTCACACACACCAATCCATTTTTTTCTTCTGACCTCCAAACCAGGATGTTATGTTTCAGTGGCAAGATGGCCGCCAGGATGCTTACAATTTTCAGAATAGAATAAATCAAGAAACACTGCTCTCCCTTTTTTTGGAAAATGCTCGGAAAGTATCAGAAATGCAGTTCATGCATTTCTATATGTATTGCAGACAAAAGAGGATTATGTGTGTGTGTGTGTGTGTGTGTGTGTGTGTGGTGTGTGTGTGTGTGTGTGTGTGTGTGTGTGTGTGTGTGTGTGTGTGTGTGTGTGTGTGTGTGTGTGTGTGTGTGTGTGTGTGTGGCCACGGGTAAAAGGGTGGGTTATGTCTTCACCATTAAGCCTGAAAGTCTCTCAGCAACAGCAACAATGCAGACCCACACATCCCATCATCATTACCATTAGTCCCCCCCCCCCCCCCCCCTGCAGCCCCCAGGCAGCGTCTACATACACAACCTCAGATCCAGACAGCACAGAGAGAGGCTTGACCTTTTCTCCCCATACGTTTCTCCTTCTAGTAGATATATTAAGTTAAGTTCTCATAGCAGTTTGTCATCTCCCTATCCAAAGAGAGCCTAGACTTTCGGGTCTGAGGAGTCTGTGTGGTGTCCGTTCTCCCCCTCATCCCCTCCAGGCGAGGGGATCTCGTCCGGCACCCCATTCAGGTCAGACTTGGTGAGCTGTTTGTCAGATCCCTGGGAACCCTCCCCTGGTCGGGGTAACTGGGACCCATTCACACAGGAGCCCCCCTCCGACTTCCCAAAGTTAAACAGTTTCCCAGGGTTGAACGACTTGCTCGGCGACTGAGACCGCTCCTGGTTACCGCCGGGGGCGGTCGCGGTCGTCGTGGTATTCGTTGCCGTGGCTGCAGCTGCAGCGGCAGCAGCCGCTTCCTTCTTATTCTCAGGCGACTTGAGGAATTTGAAGCTGAGGAACCCGGGGAGCTTGGGTTCGTTTCCGGTGGGAGACTGAGGGGAGCGCGCGCTGCCGGAGGAGAACTTGCTCTGTAAGGGGGTGATCAGTTTGAGCTTCATCACGTTGTTGTTGGCCAGGAGGGAGCTGGGCCTCTTGGGCTTGTCCCCACCTCCACCCCCTCCAGAGCGGGACTTCCCCCCGTGGCTCTTGTCGTGGTGGTGGTCTCCCCCGGAGGAGTCCTTCCCCTCATCTCTCTCCCTCTCCCTGCGAGCCTGGTGCTCCGTCTGCCTCTGCCTCTCCTCCTCCTCTCTCTTCCTCCTCTGTAGCTGTTGATAGTGCTGCTGCGCCTGCCGCTCGTGTTTCTGTAGGGAGATTAACAACCGCTACAACAACTTACGCAATCACAGTCTGACAAACATGTGCACACTCTGAACTGTGAAACTATCTGACCTTGATGGTCATTTTCAATCTTAACTTCTACTAGGTACAGCCAGAAGAGGATAGCCCTCTGAGCCGGTTTCCTCTCTAGGTTTCTTCCTCCTGGAGAGTTTTCCTACCCAATCTGCTTCTGCTTCTGCTTGCTCTTTGAGGTCTAGGCCGGCTTACTGTTTCACTTTGGGTTACTGGGTCACTTTGTAACAACTGGTGATGTAAAAAGGTTTTTATAAATCAATTTGATTGATTATTGCTTGATCGATAGAATGAATTGCTCACAACACCTATGTGATTCAGGCATTGACCAAATAAGCCATTATAACAATTTACCTTAAAAGCCTCCCTGCGTTGGTACTCCAGTTTGGCCATCTCCTCCCCCACCCAGCTGGGGATGTCTGGGATTGCTACGTGAATGATGTACTTCAGCAGGATGGCAAAGTGCTGTGAGAGAGAGACAGAAAGAGAGATGGGAGGGAGAGAGAGAGAGAGATAAAAAGGGGGAAAGAGAGAGAGGGGGGAGGGAAAGAGAAAGGGAGAGAGAGAGTGAGAGGGGGGAGGGAAAGAGAAAGGGAGAGAGAAAGTGAGAGGGGGAGGGAAAGAGAACGGGAGAGAGAGAGTGAGAGGGGGAAGGGAAAGAGAACGGGAGAGAGAGAGTGAGAGGGGGGAGAGAAAGAGAAAGGGAGAGAGTGAGAGGGGGGAGGGAAAGAGAAAGGGAGAGAGAGAGTGAGAGGGGGGAAGGAAAGAGAACGGGAGAGAGAGAGTGAGAGCGGGAGAGAAAGAGAAAGGGAGAGAGAGAGTGAGAGCGGGAGAGAAAGAGAAAGGGAGAGAGAGAGTGAGAGGGGGGAGGGAAAGAGAAAGGGAGAGAGAGAGTGAGAGGGGGGAGGGAAAGAGAAAGGGGGAAGGGAAAGAGAAAGGGAGAGAGAGAGTGAGAGGGGGGAGGGAAAGAGAAAGGGAGAGAGAGAGGGAGAGGGGGGAGGGAAAGATAAAGGGAGAGAGAGAGTGAGAGGGGGGAGGGAAAGAGAAAGGGAGAGAGAGAGGGAGAGGGGGGAGGGAAAGAGAAAGGGAGAGAGAGAGTGAGAGGGGGGAGGGAAAGAGAAAGGGAGAGAGAGAGGGAGAGGGGGGAGGGAAAGATAAAGGGAGAGAGAGAGGGAGAGGGGGGGAGGGAAAGATAAAGGGAGAGAGAGAGTGAGAGGGGCAGGGGAGAGGAGATATACAGTATATATAGTACATACTGGGTATACAAAACATTGATCTTTCCATGATATAGACTGAGCAGGTGAATCCAGGTGAAAGCTATGATCCCTTATTTATGTCACTTGTTAAATCCACTTCAATCAGTGTAGATGAAGGGGAGGAGACAGGTTAAAGAAGGACGTTTAAGTCTTGAGACAATTGAGACATGGATTGTGTATGTTTGCCATTCAAACATTGGCTTTTCACGCTCAACAGTTTCCCGTGTGTATCAAGAATGGTCCACCACACAAAGAACATCCAACCAACTTGACACAACTGTGGGAAGCATTGGGGTTAACATGAGCCAGCATCCCTGTGGAACGCTTTCGACACCATGTCGAGTCCATGCCCCGACGAACTGAGGCTGTTCTGTGGGGAAAAGCGGGGGGTGTAACTCAATATTAGGAAGGTGTTCTTAATGTTTGGTATACTCAGTGCATATGTAACCGGTGTGAAACGGCTAAATAGTTAGCGGTACCCACTAGTAGCGTTTCAATCGGTGATGTCACTCGCTCTGAGACCTTTAGGTAACAATGCTTCGAGGGGGACTGTTATCGATGTGTGCAGAGGGTTCCTGGTTCAAGCCCAGGATGGAGTGGGGAGAAGGACAGAAGTAATACTGTAACATATATAAACTCAGCTGAAAAACAAACGTCCTCTCACTGTCAACTGCGTGTATTTTCAGCAAACTTAACATGTGTAAATATTTGTAGGAACATAACAAGATTCAACAACTGAGACATAAACTGAACAAGTTCCACAGACATGTGACTAACAGAAATGGAATAATGTGTCCCTGAACAAAGGGGAGGGGGTCAAAATCAAAAGTAACAGTCAGTATCTGGTGTGGCCACCAGCTGCATTAAGTACTGCAGTGCATCTCCGCCTCATGGACTGCACCAGATTTGCCCGTTCTTGCTGTGAGATGTTACCCCACTCTTCCACCAAGGCACCTGCAAGTTCCCGGACATTTCTGGGGGGAATGGCCCTAGCCCTCACCCTCTGATCCAACAAGTCCCAGACATGCTCAATGGGATTGAGATCCGGACTCTTCGCTGGCCATGGCAGAACACTGACATTCCTGTCTTGCAGGAAATTACGCACAGAACGAGCAGTTATGGCTGGTGGCATTGTCATGCTGGAGGGTCAGGTCAGGATGAGCCTGCAGGAAGGGTACCACATGAGGGAGGAAGATGTCTTCCTTGTAACGCACAACATCCTTGCAGCATGCCTAAGGCACGTTCACGCAGATGAGCAGGGACCCTGGGCATCTTTCTTTTGGTGTTTTCAGAGTCAGTAGAAAGGCCTCTTTAGTGTCCTAAGTTTTCATAATTGTGACCTTAATTGCCTACCATCTGTAAGCTGTTAGTGTCTTAACGACCGTTCCACAGGTGCATGTTCATTAATTGTTTATGGTTCATTGAACAAGCATGGGAAATAGTGTTTAAACCCTTTACAATGAAGATCTGTGAAGTTATTTGGATTTTTATGAATTATCTTCGAAAGACAAGGTAGTGAAAAGGGGACGTTTCTTTTTTTGCTGAGTTTATATACTGTGTAAAACGTTAAAGCATCAAAAATAAATGTCTGCTCTCTCTCTCTCTAGTGCGTGGTCTTCTTTGAATCAGTGACTTTGAATCAGTTTTCTTTGAATCAGTTTTCTTTGAATCAGTTTTCTTTGAATCAGTGACTTTGAATCAGTTTTCTTTGAATCAGTTTTCTTTGAATCAGTGACTTTGAATCAGTTTTCTTTGAATCAGTTTTCTTTGAATCAGTGGCTTTGAATCAGTGATAGGCCTACTGCACTCTGACCTATGCTGTCCATGAAGCAAGAGGACACAACAGCTGTGACCTCTTTACTGGCTGCATTGCTGTGCTGTGTTGATTTAGTATGTTGAGACCCCCACCCCCCTACACCCCACCCACCGGTAGTGTGACGGAGTGTCCAGAGATTGTGTAACACTTGACCTTTCCTACAGGTATGTACAGTGACTGGCTGAGACTCGGGGTTCACGTCACTCACCACCCATCTGCCTTATCAACACCCACAGATATACCCAGGAGTGAAGCACCTCATAGAAAACTTCATCGTCTTTACTGCTATGGGCACTTAGTTGTAGAGCTGAAAGCCACCTCAGAAAAGGATACATTTCATTGCGGTAGCTGTGGTTGGCTTCAACAGTCTTTCATAGACACACCTGCTGCTGGCTGGTGAGCAAGACTCTCCCTTCTCTGGGATAAAAAATATATATATATTTTGACATTACCAAAGAAAGATTTAAAGTTCATATGAAATAAGACAGCAGATATATGTCATATTATGATGACTTAAGCTCACCTGAAAGCATGCTAGTAGACTGAGGACGTCTTGATACCCAAAACACATTGGTGCAGGTCACGATAAACATTTGAAATATGTCTTTTGGAAGACAGTAAGAGGACCATAGCTCACTGAGGTGACTTCTAAAGAAACACATCTATAAGGCCTGCTGGGTTGCTGTCAGTTTGAGAGGTTGAGCTGCTCAGAGATCAGTTTTCTAGCCATATATCTTCACCTCAACTATTAGAGGATGTCAATCAAATCTAATTCTGGACCAGTGCTGAGTGTTAGACTACCACAAAATCCCTATTTAACCCTGCCAACACTGAAATAGTGTGAGACTGAGAGACTAACTCATAAAAACATGGGTCTATGCAACTCAAACCCCCATCAGCCTACTGAGTTAAAGCCTAGGCATTACCGTCCCGTCAGAAAGTATTCACACCCCTTGACTTTTTCCACATTATGTTGTCACAAGGTGGGATTAAAATTGATTTAATTGTAATTTTTTGTCAACGATCTACACAAAATACTCTATAATGTCAAAGTGGAAGAAAATAATAAATAAAATACACTAATTGTCACGACCTGATCTGTTTCACCTGTTCCCTTGATTGTCTTCACCCCCTCCAGGTGTCGCTTATTTTCCCCAGTGTATTTATCCCTGTGTTTCCTGTCTCTCTTTTGCCAGTTCGTCTTGTATGTTTAGTCAAGTCAACCAGCGTGTTTTTCCCGTACTCCTTTTGCTATTCTCCTTTTTCTAGTCCTCCCGGTTTTGACCCTTGCCTGTTTCTGGACTCTGTACCCGCCTGCCTGACTATTCTGCCTGCCTTGACCACGAGCCTGCCTGCCACTCTGTACCTCCTGGACTCTGATCTGGTTTTGACCTTTCTGCCTGTCCACGACCATTCTCTTTCCTACCCCTTTGGATTATTAAACATTGTGAGACTCCAACCATCTGCCTCCTGTGTCTGCATCTGAGTCTCGCCTTGTAGTAAGCAAAAGTGTTAAACAAATCAAAATATATTTTTATATTTGAGATTCTTCAAAGTAGCCACCCTTTGCCTTGATGACAGCTTTGCACATTTTTGTCATTCTCTCAACCAGCTTCACCTGAAATCCTTTTCTAACAGTATTGAAGGAGTTCCCACATATGCTGAGCACTTGTTGGCTGCTTTTCCTTCACTGTGCGGTCCAACTCATCCCAAACCATCTCAATTGGGTTGGGGTCGGGTGATTGTGGAGGCCAGGTCATCTGATGCAGTACTCAATCACTCTACTTCTTGTGTTGGGTCATTGTCCTGTGGAAAAACAAAGGATAGCCCCACTAGGCGCAAACCAGATGGGACGGCATATCACTGCAGAATGCTGTGGTAGCCATGCTGGTTAAGTGTGCCTTGAATTCTAAATAAATCAGACAGTGTCACAAGCAAAGCACCCCCATACCATCACACCTCCTCCTCCATGCTTCACGGTGGAAACCACACATGCAGAGATTATTCGTTCACCTACTCTGCGTATCACAAAGACAATTTCTGAAGAATTTGGACTCATCAAACCAAAGGACACATTTCCATTGGTCTAATGTCCATTGCTCGTGTTTCTTGGCCCAATCTTCTTACATTTACATTTACATTTAAGTCATTTAGCAGACGCTCTTATCCAGAGCGACTTACAAGTACATACATTCATACTTTTTTGTACTGGCCCCCCATGGGAATCGAACCCACAACCCTGGCGTTGCAAGCGCCATGCTCTACCAACTGAGCCACACGGGACCACAGGTATTGGTGTCCTTTAGTAGTGGTTTCTCTGCAGAAATTTGACCATGAAGGCATGATTCAAGCAGTCTCCTCTGAACAGTTGATGAAAGCTGCCGCTTTCAAGGAGCAGGACTCTAATCTGGAAGCTTATAAGAAATCCCACTATGCCCTCCGACGAACCATCAAACAGGCAAAGCATCAACACAGGACTAAGATCGAATCGTACTATACCAGCTCTGATGCTCGTCAGATGTGGCAGGGCTTGCAAACCATTACAGACTACAAAGGGAAGCACAGCCGAGAGCTGCCCAGTGACACGAGCCCACCAGACGAGCTGAACTATGTCTATGCCCGCTTCGAGGCAAATAACACTGAAACATGCATGACAGCACCAGCTGTTCTGGAAGACTGTGTGATCATGCTCTCCGCAGCCGATGTGAGCAAGACCTTTAAACAGGTAAACATTCACAAGGCCGCAGGGCCAGACGGATTACCAAGACGTGTACTGAGAACATGTGCTGACCAACTGGCAAGTGTCTTCACTGACATTTTCAACCTCTCCCTGTCCGAGTCTGTAATACCAACATGTTTCAAGCAGACCACCATAGTGCCTGTGCCCGAGAACACTAAGGTAACCTGCCTAAATGACTACCAACCCGTAGCACTCGGGTTGGGCCGCCCCCAGGTGGTAAGGGTAGGTAACAACACATGCGACACGCTGATCCTCAACACAGGGGCCCCTCAGGGGTGCGTGCTCAGTCCCCTCCTGTACTCCCTGTTCACTCATGACTGCACAGCCAGGCACGACTCCAACACCATCATTAAATTTGCAGATGACACAACAGTGGTAGGCCTGATCACCGACAATGACGAGATAGCCTATAGGGAGGAGGTCAGAGACCTGGCCGTGCGTGCGGTGCCAGGACAGCAACCTCTCCCTCAATGTGATCAAGACAAAGGAGATGATTGTGGACTACAGGAAAAGGAGGACCAAGCACGCCCCCATTCTCATCGACGGGGCTGTAGTGGAGCAGGTTGAGAGCTTCAAGTTCCTTGGTGTCCACATCACCAACAAACTAACATGGTCCAAGCACACCAAGACAGTTGTGAAGAAGGCACGACAACACCTTTTCCGCCTCAGGAGACTGAAAAGATTTGGCATGGGTCCTCAGATCCTCAAAAGGTTCTACAGCTGCACCATCGAGAGCATCCTGACTGGTTGCATAACTGCCTGGTGTGGCAACAGCTTGGCATCTGATCGCAAGGCACTACAGAGGGCAGTGCGTATGGCCGAGTACATCACTGGGGCCAAGCTTCCTGCCATCCAGGACCTCTATACCAGGCGGTGTCAGAGGAAGGCCCTAAAAATTGTCAAAGACTCCAGCCACTGTAGTCAGACTGTTCTCTCTGCTACCGCACAGCAAGCGGTACCGGAGCGGCAAGTCTAGGTCCAAGAGGCTTTAAAACAGCTTCTACCCCCTAGCCATAAGACTCCTGAACATCTAATCAAATGGCTACCCAGACTATTTGCATTGCCCCCCCTCTTTTATGCTGCTGCTACTCTCTGTTATTATCTGTACTTGTTACCTCAATTACCTCGACTAACCGGTGCCCCTGCACATTGACTCTGTACCGATACCCCCCTGTATATTGTCTCGCTATTGTTATTTTACTGCTGCTCTTTAATTACTTGTTCCTTTTATTTATTATTCTTATTCATATTTTTTAAACTGCTGTTGGTTAGGGGATTGTAAGTAAACATTTCACTGTAAGGTCTACTACACCTGTTGTATTCGGCACATGTGACTAATACATTGTGATTTGATATACTGTAGGAAGGACGCTTGTATCTTTGTAGTGACTGGGTGTATTGATACACCATCCAAAGTGTAATTATGTTTACCCATCTACCAATAGGTGCCCATCTTTTCAAGGCATTGGAAAACCTAGCTGGTCTTTGAATCTGTGTTTGAAATTCACTGCTCGACTGAGGGACCTTACATATAATTGTATGTGTGGGGTTCAAAAATCATGACCGAGAGTCCATGCAACTTATTATGTGACTTGTTAAGCAAACTTGTACTCCTGAACTTATTTAGGTTTGCCATAACAAAGGGGTTAAATACTTACTGACTCAAGACATTACAACTTCATTTTTAATTAATTTGTAAACATGTCAAAAAAATGTATTCTACTTTGACATTATGGGGTATTGTGTGTAGGCTAGTGACCCAAAAAATATAAATTCAATAAATGTTAAATTCAGGCTGTAAGACAACAAAATGTGGAACAAGTCAAGGGGTGTGAATACTTTCTGAAGGCACTGTATCTGATGTCAGGTGAGTGACTTTAATAGAGGATGTACCTCAAGGATGACAATGGAGATGATGGCCATCTCAGGGCTGAGCCAGGGGAAGAGGCGCTGCAGCTGACCACACTGACCAATCAGGTAACAGTTGACTATGATGGCAATCAGACCCATGGCCTCCATCGCCGTCTGCAGAGAGACACACACACACACCACAGACAGGTTATCTGTATGTACACAGAACATCATGCCTATAAAGCTTACACAAGTTAAATCCATGAATATGCTTTTATGAAAGGACAGGTCTCTGTTTATTAAATATTAGTGTTGGGCTGCAACAAAAGTCTGTGCATTCTGTGGCCTTCCATAACCACAGTTTCCCATTCCCACCCCTCTGACTGACCTACCTGTCCCTCAGTCCTACCTGTCCCTCAGTCCTGCCTGTCCCTCAGTCCTACCTGTCCCTCAGTCCTGCCTGTCCCTCAGTCCTACCTGTCCCTCAGTCCTGCCTGTCCCTCAGTCCTACCAGTCCCTCAGTCCTGCCTGTCCCTCAGTCTTACCTGTTCCTCAGTCCTACCTGTCCCTCAGTTGTGCCTGTCCCTCAAGCCTACCTGTCCCTCAGTCCTACCTGTCCCTCAGTCCTACCTGTCCCTTAGTCATACCTGTCCTTCAGTCCTACCTGTACCTCAGTCATACCTGCCACTGTCCGATGCTCTCCACTCTCTTGCCGAAGGGTCTCTGCAGGCCGGTACAGAGCTTGAAGGCGTCGCTGCGGATCTCGATGATGTTGTTGATGAGGGCACACATGGCCGCCAGGGGGAAGGCTGAGGAGAAGAGAACCACGTAGCCGAACTGGACAAACATCTCCTGGTAGTCCTGGAAGGTGTCCTGGAAGGGACAAAAAACACAAGGGATAGTCAGCACTGTCTGTGACATGGATAGATGATAATCCTATTCAAAATATGATTTGTTTTGTTTAACACTTTTTTGGTTACTACATGATTCCATTTGTGTTATTTCATAGTTCTGATGTAGAAAGTAGTAAATAAGAAAAAACAACCCTTGAATGAGTAGATGTGTACAAACTTCTGACTGGTACTGTAATTGTACATGTATTGGAAGTTAGCTACTCATGGATAACTTAGTTACGCACAGTGACGTCAAGAGAACCGCTAACGTAGATGTCCGTCTTTTTATGGTTCAGTGGTACTGCCAGTTGACTCTGAGTGCATAGCGCCAGACACAGATACAATGTATTTACAGTTCCTGGTGGTATTACATACATACTATTTTCTATGAGACGTATGTGGCAGGGTCTACAGACAATCACGGACTACAAAGGGAAAACCAGCCACGCCGCGGACACCGACGTCTTGCTTCTGGATAAGCTAAACACCTTTTTAGCCCCCTTTGAGGATCAAATCAAATCAAATGTATTTATAAAGCCCTTCTTACATCAGCTGATATCTCAAAGTGCTGTACAGAAACCCAGCCTAAAACCCCAAACAGCAAGCAATGCAACGCGGCCAGCTACCAAGGACTGTGGGCTCTCCTTCTCCGTGGCCGACGTGAGTAAGACATTTAACCGTGTTAACCCTCGCAAGGCTGCCGGCCCAGACAGCATCCCTAGCCGCGTCCTCAGAGCATGCGCAGACCAGCTGGCTGGAGTGTTTACGGACATATTCGATCTGTCCCTATCTCAGGCTGCTGTCCCCACATGCTTCAAGAGGTCCACCATTGTTCCTGTTCCCAAGAAAGCTAAGGTAACTGAACTAAATGACTACCGCCCCGTAGCACTCACTTCTGTCATCATGAAGTGCTTTGAGAGACTAACTAGTCAAGGATCTGGGTTTGAACCCCGCCCTCTGCAACTGGGTCCTGGACTTCCTGATGGGCCGCCCCCAGGTGGTTAAGGTAGGAAACAACACCTCCCCTTCGCTGATCCTCAACACATGGGTGTGTGTTCACAAGGGTGCGTGCTCAGCCCCCTCCTGTACTCCCTGTTCACCCAAGACTGTGTGGCCACGCACGCCTCCAACTCAATCATCAAGTTTGCAGACGACACAACAGTAGTAGATTACCAACAATAACGAGACAGCTTACAGGGAGGAGGTGAGGGCCCTGGATGTGTGGTGCCAGGAAAATAATCTCTCACTCAACATCAACAAAACAAAAGAGCTGATCGTGAACTTCAGGAAACAGCAGAGGGAGCACCCCCCTATCCACATCGATGGGACCACAGTGGAGAAGGTGGAAAGCTGAAAGTTCCTCTGTGCACACGTCACTGACAAACTGAAATGGTCCACCCACACAGACAGTGTGGTGAAGAAGACGCAACAGCGCCTCTTTTTATTTTTTTATTTCACCTTTATTTAACCAGGTAGGCTAGTTGAGAACAAGTTCTCATTTACAACTGCGACCTGGCCAAGATAAACCTCAGGAGGCTGAAAAAATTTGTCTTGGCACCTAAAACCCTCACAAACTTTTACAGATGCACAATTGAGAGCATCCTGTCGGGCTGTATCACCGCCTAGTACGGCAACTGCACCACCCGCAACCGCAGGGCTCTCCAGAGGGTGGTGCGGTCTGCCCAACGCATCTCCGGGGGCAAGCTACCTACCCTCCAGGACACCTACAGCACCCGATGTTACAGGAAGGCCAAAAAGATCATCAAGGACAAGAACCACCCGAGCCACTGCCTGTTCACCCCGTTATCATCCAGAAGGCGAGGTCAGTACAAGTGCATCAAAGCTGGGACCGAGAGACTGAAAAACAACTTCTATCTCAAGGCCATCAGACTGTTAAATAGCCATCACTAGCACCTTAGAGGCTGCTACCCTATATACATATATTTGAAATCACTGGCCACTTTAATAATGGAACACTAGTCACTTTAATAATATTTACATATTTTGCATTACTCATCTCATATTTCTATACTGTATTCTATTCTATTCTACTGTATTTTAGTCTATGCCGCTCTGACATTGCTCGTCCAAATATTTATATATTCATAATTCCATTACTTTACTTTAGATTTGTGTGTATTGTGTGTATTGTTGTGAAATTGTTAGATATTACTTGTTAGATACTACTGCACTGTTCGAGCAAGAAACACAAGCATTTCGCTACTCCTTCAATAACATCTGCTAAACATCTGTATGTGACCAATACAATTTGATTTGATTTGATTTACACTGTAATTACATTCAAGTTAGCACAGTAGTCAATAGAATAACTAGAAGTATTTTCCCCGAGGTAACCTCAAAACCAATCCATGCCATCCCAGATACCAATCAACAGCTTAGAGCTCAAGGATCCAATGAGAGTTTGTGAAGGACCCTAGGCAGGATATATTGGAGTATCATATGGATGGACAGAGGCATGACCTGAGTTTGGCTGAGAGAGCATGGGGTACATGAGTGAGCCTGCTCATTAGTTAGTATGTGTGTGTGTGTGTGTGTGTGTGTGTGTGTGTGTGTGTGTGTGTGTGTGTGTGTGTGTGTGTGTGTGTGTGTGTGTGTGTGTGTGTGTGTGTGTGTGTGTGTGTGTGTGTGTGTGTGTGTGTGTTGTCTTCCTACCTCATATGTCTGCATGCAGCTCTCTATCTCAGCCTGTGCCAGACTCGTACTCTCCTGCTCCTCTGGCGGGTCGATCCATGACTCCCGCTTGGTTTTAGAGTCTGCCCTCTCCAAACTCCTCTGCCTTCTGCGATGACGTACCGTCACCGTGCTCTCTGGCCCAGAAGGCAGCGGGGCAGCCGCCATACTCTCATTGGCCGAAACTCCCGTGTCCTTTGTCTCAGTGACGCCATTGTCATCGTCATCATCATATGTCTCGAACACCGATGCCGGATCCATCCCCTTCTCCACCATAGTGGGGCTGCCGTCCTCCAGGAAACTGTCCTCCATTGTGGGGACGCAGCCCCCTCCAGACGACTTCCTGTCCCTCTTCTCTATGAAGCTGACCTTCCTCAGCTTGAGGCCACAGTCTATCAGACTCTCAGACGATTCCTCATTCTCTCCCTCACTGAACCTCCCACTGTCCCCCTCCTCCCTCTCTCCCTCCTCCTCTTCAGGCACCCCACATCCCCCGTTCAGACACTTCTTCTCCCTGCAGAACAGAGGAAAAGTTTGACTGTAGTCTAATCATATACTATCTATAACACTATTGTATTGGGTTAGCCATGTAATAATGTGAATGTGTCACACATCCTCAAACAAATCAAAACATAGGCTTGACTACACTCAAGGAAACATGTCTGAAAAAGGAAGCTCTCGTGTTACGTATTCATGGATGAATACAAGCTGTTGTGTCAGCATTACCTGCGCTCAGGCTGTCCCACCCCGGGTCTGGTTCCCCTCAGGCCAGGGCCCGGCATGGCCTGGTCGGTGGGTGAAGCCTGGGGCTTTCCTGCGGCCAGCCTGCAGTACTTGAGCAGGGCTGAGAGGAGCAGATCCCAGACACTGCGCAGGGTGAGCTCGCCCAGCTTGTGGCGCTCGTACAGGTAAGGCTGCATCACCTCCTTCACGTTCTGGACAAAATGGCGGATGATCAGCAGGGTGGCCAGCATCTGACACAAACAGGAAATAGAGGACAGGATCAAGGGTTAAAGGTCAGGGATGGCAGGATCTGTCACAGGGTTTAATACCATGCATAGCGATTTCGATAAATAATCATTAGGGCACCACAGTAAACAAATGACGTTGTACAAAATCAAGAAATATAATTCCTTTGCAAAAAATCAAATATTCACTCAGTACTAAACACAATGGACTGGAAACAACTGTAAATCTAAACCGCAAGCAGTTCACTCCCATTCAAATACACACTCTGGATCTACTGCCTGGTCCAATGTGCAACATCAAAACCATGACATGCAAAACTACCACTACCATGACTACCACTACCATGACTACCACTACCATGACTATCACTACCATGACTACCACTACCATGACTACCACTACCATGACTACCACTACCATGACTACCACTACCATGACTACCACTACCATGACTACCACTACCATGACTATCACTACCATGACTACCACTACCATGACTACCACTACCATGACTATCACTACCATGACTACCACTACCATGACTATCACTACCATGACTACCACTACCATGACTATCACTACCATGACTACCACTACCATGACTATCACTACCATGACTACCACTACCATGACTACCACTACCATGACTATGACTACCACTACCATGACTATCACTACCATGACTACCACTACCATGACTACCACTACCATGACTATCACTACCATGACTATCACTACCATGACTACCACTACCATAACTATCACTACCATGACTACCACTACCATGACTATCACTACCATGACTACCACTACCATGACTACCACTGAGTTGAGACCTAGGACACAGAGACACACACATATTGTCATTTCACTGCAAACCATGACCAAGTCAAAGCACAAACCACACATAGCACATTGACAGACAGTCCTCAGTCATCAATCAGCAGTTTACACCAATGACAACAAATGATTCATATGTTCCTTAACACAAACAGAAAGTGACGTATAAAAACATATCCTCGAACATTTTTGGTTTTCAGAAATCTATAAACACACAGAAATTAATAAACTATAAAGACACAAGGGCACAGTTATTAGAGATGGACTGAGTGACAGAAAGAAGGACAAAAGGACAGAGTGACAGATTGACGTGCCAGGCATATGACTTTCCCGACACAAACCTTATAGAACAGCTGCTCAAATCCACAGGTAGCCAGACGCTACAAACCCAAAGCAGAACACTGCTTAACAGACATATCAACCGCTTCCAAAGTCCCATCATGAACACAACCAACAAAGAGACAGGCAGAGTGAAAAAGCAACTGTGGAACATTCTATATGTGTTTTTAAATCAACATAGTATTCACATGTACTACACGTCTTCCTATAGTAGGTAACTGGGTGTGTGACAAGTTACCAACAGAATCCTTACAAAAACAGGACTACATGTGCTATAGGACTAGCAGGTTTATGCTAACAGACAGCCTACAACAGACACACATTTAGCCATCCTGCATCTACCTGAACATGGAAATGCTTTCTATGCAATGCCAAAGATACATAATGATGCTAAAACTACAAGCACAACAAAATAACAGACTACAACTCTACACAAATAAGGCACATGATGTTTAAAGGTCTAAGGTCATGCATGGGGCGCTGGGCAGGTAATGTCGAGATGACTTTGACCTCTAACCCCTTGACACACAGGCAAGGTCGTACTTTGGACCTGAAGGAGGCCTTGATGACCCAGGGGATGGTGACGACCAACAGCTTGATCTTGAGGAAGACAAAAGGCAGCACATTGTCCTTCAGCTGTCTGAGAAGACTCTGTGCCAGAGAGAACACCAGTAACAGCTAAGACCAGCACCACGGAACCAGCACCACGGAACCAGCACCACGGAACCAGCACCACAGAACCAGCACCACAGAACCACACAACAGAGACAGGATGGAAAAATAAACAGAACGAAGAGAGAGCAACGTGTGAAGGGGAGGGAGGGATGAAGCAAGGAAGACCAGGAAGGTGAACGTGGTTTGGGTAACTATTTGGAAGGAGTGGAAACGTGTTGTGATTTCAGTGTCTCTTACCTCTTTCAGACGCTCCATGTCTTTGAGGTAGAATCCAATGTAGAAAAGGCTGAGATAAGAGTTAACAAACTGAAACTGAGAGTACAGAAAGAAAACATGTGAGTGGTAAAAACCTCAGCGGGAAAGTGTAAATTCTGTATTTCAATCCTTTGTCTTGTGAAAAGTGAGTCCAATTTCCATGTAATAAGGAAGATGACAGCACTCACAAGAACCAATTTAATGATGAGATGTTTCTCATAGGCACTCTGGAGTCTATAGTTTTCTGTGGGGGAAGAAATATAATGTCAGATTTCACAGCAATAATCATCATCACCTGAATTAGTTTTTTTAATTCCGCTGCTCCTCGACTCTCTGCCCTCCATTAGCCCCTTCCCCTTCCCCTCTGCCACATGCACAAGTGTCCCAAAGCTGAGGGGGTGAAAATTACGAAGGGTGTAGGGGCTAATTAGACCCTCCGATAGCCACTTCCACAGATCCAGCTACGCTGCTTGCTTCAGCGCGAAGTGGTATCCCATAACGCACCGCGTTATTTTTGAGTTTGCACAATTTCATACAAAAGAATGGAGAGGTGTCTAATTATGAGCCACCTGTAATTGTTTGTGTCTGATTTCGAGGCTTGACACATGTAACAGATTACATTTCTCCCAAATAAATTTTTTACATGTTACTGAGGTTTATATATTGTAAAACAACACAGGGAATTTTCTCCTTTCAATTTCATGCTTGTTTTATTATTTAAATGTGAAACATGAATTGCATCATCACAAGTGTTTCCCGAAGTTGAGGGGTTTATTTGTTCCTCACTCGCCACTCTTGAAGTCACCCTCTGAGTTTCGTCAGCAGCACGTGACAATGGAGGGCCCTCCGACTGAGTTGATAGGGGCGAGAGGTTGGTTTGGGATTCACGGTAGGTTTATAGGTGTTTTTATTTTTACCCCCTACCGCCTACCCTTTTCAGATACACCAGCACCTGGTATACAGAAGCAGGCATGGTAAAATAGTGGGATGTTGGTCTGTGTATGAAAGCGATAAGAGTGCGAGTTCTCACCCATGTCATTGAGCCAGTAGGCTATCTTCCTGTACACCTCGTCACAGGCGGTCACAGTGATGGCCAGCATGATCTTAGGGATGAACCGGGCCAGACGAGGCACTTCTTTAATCCCCATAACAAACTCCTGCAAACACCATAACAACAACAACTTTCTTACTTATTAAACACATTACAAACCTGTACAGTCCATACAATGCCAATCTACATACAGGACCAGTCAACAGTTTGGACACACCTACTCATTCAAGGGTTTTTCTTTATTTTTACTATTTTCTACAATGTAGAACAATAGTGAAGACATCACAACTTTGAAATAACACATATGGAAACATGTAGTAACCAAAAAAGTGTTAAACAAATCAAAATATATTCTATATTTGAGCTTCTTCAAAGTAGCCACACTTTGCCTTGATGACAGCTTTGCACACTCTTGGCATTCTCTCAACCAGCTTCATGAGGTAGTCATCTGGAATGCATTTCAATTAATTGGTGTGACTTGTTAAAAGTTAATTTGTGGAATTTCTTTCCTTCATAATGCATTTGAACCAATCAGTTGTGTTGTGACAAGGTAGGTACAGTATACAGAAGATAGCCCTATTTGGTAAAAGACCAAGTCCATACTATGGCAAGAACAGCTCAAATAATCAAAGAGAAACAACAGTCCATCATTAATTTAAGACATGAAGGTCAGTCAATACGGAAAATGTCAAGAAGTTTGAAAGTTTCTTCAAGTGCAGTCGCAAAAACCATCAAGTGCTATGATGAAACTGGCTCTCATGAGGACCGCCACAGGAAAGGAAGACCTAGAGTTACCTCTGCTGCAGAGGATAAGTTCATTAGAGTTAACTGCACCTCAGAAATTGCAGCCCAAATAAATGCTTCACAGAGTTCAAGTAACAGACACATCTCAACATGAACTGTACAGTTGATGCAAAGAAACCACTACTAAAGGACACCGATAAGAATAAGAGACTAACTTGGGCCAAGAAACACGAGCAATGACATCAGTCCTTTGGTCTGATGAGTGCAAATTTGAGATTTTTGGTTCCAACCACCGTGTCTTTGTGAGACACAGAGTAGGTGAATGGATGATCTCCGCATTTGTGGTTGCCACCGTGAAGCATGGAGGAGGAGGTGTGAAGGTGTGGGGGTGCTTTGCTGGTGACACTGTCAGTGATTTATTTAGAATGCAAGGCACACATAACCAGCATGGCTTCCGTAGCATTCTGAAGCGATACGCCATCCCATCTGGTTAGCGCTTAGTGGGACTATCCTTCGTTGTCAACAGGACAATGACCCAAAACACCTCCAGGCTGTGTAAGGCCTATTTTACCAATAAGGAAAGTGATGGAGTGCTGCATCAGATGACCTGGCCTCCACAATCACCCGATCTCAACCCAATTCAGATGGTTTGGGATGAGTTGGACCGTAGAGTGAAGGAAAAGCAGTCAACAAGCGCTCAGCATATGTGGGAACTCCTTCAAGACTGTTGGAAAAGCATTCCTCATGAAGCTGGTTGAGAGAATTCCAAGAGTGTGCAAAGCTGTCACAAGGCAAAGGGTTGCTACTTTAAAGAATCTAAACTCTAAAATATATTTTGATTTGTTTAACACTTTTTTGGTTCGTATGTGTTATTTCATGGTTTTGATGTCTTCACTATTATTCTACAATTTTGACTGGTACTGTATATGGCTTCAAATATATATATCTAACTATTCTGTATTACGTGGCTACATACAGCTATAGAATGCACTGACAAGAACCACATCCATCCTAAGGAATAGATGTTTATGACCGATTCATAATCAAAAGAAATGTACAGTTGAAGTCGGAAGTTTACATACACCTTAGACAAATACATTTAAACTCAGTTTTTCACAATTCCTGACATTTAATCCTAGTAACCACTTTAAGAATGTGAAATTTCAGAATAATAGTAGAGAGAATGATTTATTTCAGCTTTTATTTCTTTCATCACATTCCCAGTGGGTCAGAAGTTTCCATACACTCAATTAGTATTTGGTAGCATTGCCTTTAAATTGTTTAACTTGGGTCAAACGTTTCAGGTAGCCTTCCACAAGCTTCCCACAATAAGTTGGGTGCATTTTGGCCCATTCCTCCTGACAGAGCTGGTGTAACTGAGTCAGGTTTGTAGGCCTCCTCGCTCGCACACGCTTTTTCAGTTCTGCCCACATATTTTCTATAGGACTGAGGTCGGGGCTTTGTGATGACCACTCCAATACCTTGACTTTGTTGTCCTTAAGCCATTTTGTCACAACTTTGGAAGTATGCTTGGGGTCATTGTCCATTTGGAAGACCCATTTGCGACCAAGCTTTAACTTCCTGACTGATGTCTTGAGATGTTGCTTCAATATATCCACATAATTTTCCTGCCTCATGATGCCATCTATTTTGTGAAGTGCACCAGTCCATCCTGAAGCAAAGCACCCCCACAACATGATGCTGCCACCCCCGTGCTTCACGGTTGGGATGGTGTTCTTCGGCTTGCAAGCCTCCCCCTTTTTCCTCCAAACATAACGATGGTCATTATGGCCAAACAGTTCTATTTTTGTTTCATCAGACCAGAGGACATTTCTCCAAAAAGTACGATTTTTGTCCCCAGTTGCAAACCGTAGTCTGGCTTTTTTATGGCAGTTTTGGAGCAGTGGCTTCTGCTTTGCTGAGCGGCCTTTCAGATTATGTCGATATAGGACTCGTTTTACTGTGAATATAGATACTTTTGTACCTGTTTTCTCCAGCATCTTCACAAGGTCCTTTGCTGTTGTTCTGGGATTGATGTGCACTTTTCGCACCAAAGTACTTTCATCTCTAGGAGACAGAACGCGTCTCCTTCCTGAGCGGTATGACGGCTGCGTGGTTCCATGGTGTTTATACTTGCGTACTATTGTTTGTACAGATGAACGTGGTACCTTCAGGCGTTTGGAAATTGCTCCCAATGATGAACCAGACTTGTGGATGTCTACAATTTATTTTCTGAGGTCTTGGCTGATTTCTTTTGATTTTCCCATGATGTCAAGTGAAAAGGCACTGAGTTTGAAGATAGGCCTTGAAATACATCCACAGGTACACCTCCAATTGACTCAAATTATGTCAATTAGCCTAACAGAAGCTTCTAAAGTCATGACAACATTTTCTGGAATTTTCCAAGCTGTTTAAAGGCACAGTCAACTTAGTGTATGTAAACTTCTGACCCACTGGAATTGTGATACAGTGAATTATAAGTGAAATAATCTGTCTGTTAACAACTGTTGGAAAAATGACTTGTGTCATGCACACAGTAGATGTCCTAACCGACTTGCCAAAACTATAGTTTGTTAACAAGAAATTTGTGGAGTGGTTGAAAAATGAGTTTTAATGACTCCAACCTAAGTGTATGTAAACTTCCGACTTCAACTGTACATCTCCAGTAAGGAAGTTTGACAGTGTTACTAGAAGCTGTTGATCATTCAGTGACCTGCAGTTCGAAGCAGAGGAGCATGGCCAGGAACACAAAGCAGAGACACAGGATGCAGATGGGCAGGCTGACCAGCCACCTGAACACCCTCCTCCTCCATGGTGGGTAATAAAACTCCTCACAGCCTGTTATGGGGCTGCACCGCTTCACACCCTGCAGAGGGGGGGGGGGGGGGGGGGGGGAGAAAGAGGAGAGAAAGGGTGTAGGGAGGGAGGAGAGAGTTGGAGGGAGATGGAAAGAGGTGGAGGGGGATGGTGGAGGGAGGCGAGAGGTGGAGGGGGGAGAGAGGTGGAGAGAGATGGAGAGAGGTAGAGAGAGATGGAGAGAGGTGGAGGGAGGGAGGAGAGAAGTGGAGGGAGGGAGGCGAGAGACGGAGGGAGGCGAGAGGTGAAGGGAGGAGAGAGGTGGAGGGAGATGGTGGAGTGAGGCGAGAGGTAGAGGGAGGAGAGAGGTGGAGAGAGATGGAGAGAGGTGGAGGGAGAGAGGTGAGAGATGGAGGGATGGAGGAGAAAGGTGGAGGGAGGGAGGCGAGAGGTGGAGGGAGGAGAGAGGTGGCGGGAGATGGAGAGAGGTGGAGGGAGGGATGTGAGAGATGGAGGGAGGGAGGAGAGAGGTAGAGAGGAGAGAGGGAGTAGCAGGAAGGGAAGAGGAAGGAAAAATGTTTACACCTGTTCATTTTTATTGTAGCTCTGTGTTTTCCTTTAGTCATCTTCTTCTGTAAAATATATTGAGACATTGAGTTGAAATGTTCTCATGTCCTCCTCACCCTAAACTGCGTCCGTGGTTCCTCTAGGGACTCGTTAGGGGTGTCCAGCGTACCCCACTTATAGGCCAGCTCCGCCCCCCTTCTCTTCCACCTCTCCAAGAAGAGAGTGGCCCACACCACGTTAAACAGGGCAAACACCACACAGCAGATATCACGACTCGTCTGAGGAGAGAGAATACACAGCAGATATCACGACTCGTCTGAGGAGAGAGAATACACAGCAGATATCACGACTCGTCTGAGGAGAGAGAATACACAGCAGATATCACGACTCGTCTGAGGAGAGAGAATACACAGCAGATATCACGACTCGTCTGAGAGAGAATACACAGCAGATATCACGACTCGTCTGAGGAGAGAGAATACACAGCAGATATCACGACTCGTCTGAGGAGAGAGAATACACAGCAGATATCACGACTCGTCTGAGAGAGAGAATACACAGCAGATATCACGACTCGTCTGAGAGAGAGAATACACAGCAGATATCACGACTCGTCTGAGGAGAGAGAATACACAGCAGATATCACGACTCGTCTGAGGAGAGAGAATACACAGCAGATATCACGACTCGTCTGAGGAGAGAGAATACACAGCAGATATCACGACTCGTCTGAGGAGAGAGAATACACAGCAGATATCACGACTCGTCTGAGGAGAGAGAATACACAGCAGATATCACGACTCGTCTGAGGAGAGAGGAGAATACACAGCAGATATCACGACTCGTCTGAGGAGAGAAGAGAATACACAGCAGATATCACGACTCGTCTGAGGAGAGAGGAGAATACACAGCAGATATCATGACTCGTCTGAGGAGAGAGGAGAATACACAGCAGATATCACGACTCGTCTGAGGAGAGAGGAGAATACACAGCAGATATCACGACTCGTCTGAGGAGAGAGAAAAGAAAAGAAAAGAAAGCTGTAAGTAAGTAAGCCGTGTCTTGACCCCCAGGGCAGGAGCCTATCTCCTGTTTCTGTAGCGTGAGGCAGCTTGATGTACAGTACACCCCATTCCTGGACCGGACACTAGTCTATCTCCTGTTTCTGTAGCGTGAGGCAGCTTGATGTACAAGTACACCCCATTCCTGGACCGGACACTAGTCTATCTCCTGTTTCTGTAGAGTGAGTCAGCGTGATGTACGAATACACCCCCTGGACAGGACACTTGAAAAGGTCCAGTGTAAAAGTCACCTGGTCAGACTCGGTGAGAA
>NC_052316.1:43735063-43787563 GCF_016432855.1 Salvelinus namaycush | reverse complement strand
CTCTGTCAAGTTGGTTGTTGATCATTGCTAGACAATCATTTTCAGGTCTTGCCATAGATTTTCAAGTAGATTTAAGTCAAAACTGTAACTAGGCCACTCAGATACATTCACTGTTGTCTTGGTAAGCAACTCCAGTATAGATATGGCCTTTTAGGTTATTGTCCTGCTGAGAGGTAAATTAATCTCCCAGTGTCTGGTGGAAAGCAGACTGAACCAGGTTTTCCTCTAGGGGTTTGGCTATGCTTAGCTCCATTCCGTTTCCTTTTTATCCTGAAAAACTCTCCAGTCCTTACAAGCATACCCATAACATGATGCAGCCACCATTATGCCATCCAAAGTGTAAAGCATAACTTTACCATGCTCAAAGGGATATTCAATGTCTGCTTTTTTTTACCCATCTACCAATAGGTGCACTCTGTGAGGCATTGGAAAACCTCCCTGGTCTTTGTGATCGAATCTGTGATTGAAATTCACTGCCGAGGGACTTTACAGATAACTGTGTGTGTGGAGTACAGAGATGTAGTCATTCAGAAATCAAACACTATTATTGCACACAGAGTGAGTCTATGCAACTTACTATGTGATTTGTTAAGTATATTTTTACTCCTGAACATATTTAGGTTTACCATAACAAAGGGGTTGAATATTTATTCACTCAAGACATTTCACCTTTTCATTGGATGTTTTTTTTTGTAAACATTTTCAAAATCATAATTCCACTTTGACATTATAGTCTATTGTGTGTAGATCAGTGACACAACATCTCTATTTAATTCATTTTAAATTCAGTCTGTAACACAACAAGTTGTGGAAAAAGTCAAGGGTTGTTAAAACTTCCTGAAGGCGCTGTAGATTACCTTATGAGTTCCTGCACATAAACAGTACCGGCACCTATTTCCATCCAAGTCAAGCACTGGTTTAAACAGGTAGATAGAAAACAGACACTCGTAACTTGCACCATAAAGGTCCAGATGTCTTAACAGTGGTTGTAGTACACTCACATACAGACATTTACCTTTTAGTCATTTGGGCGGCAGGTGGCCTAGTGGTTAGAGCGACTAGTAACCGAAAGGTTGCTAGATCGAATCCCCGAGCTGACAAGGTAAAAATCTGTCATTCTGCCCCTGAACAAGGCAGTTAACACACTGTTCCTAGGCCGTCATTGTAAATAAGAATTTGTTCTTAACTGACTTGCCTAGTTAAATAAAGGTTAAATAATTAAACATTTAGCAGACGCTCTTATCCAGAGCTACTTTTATTAATTTTTTTATTTTTATTTTTATTTAACTAGGCAAGTCAGTTAAGAACAAATTCTTATTTTCAATGACGTAGTTCCTTGTTCAAGGACGCTTCCACAGATGTTTCACCTAGTCGGCTCTGCTGTTGATATGGGAACTGTTCCAGTCAAAAGCCTGACTCCATCACATGCCTTAGGGTGAGACAGGCCTTGTCTGTAACTCAATCTACCCTCCAGGATCTATTTTGCTGCTAACAATGAGAAGCGATGATTCATTCCTCAAGCTATAGTTACACTGCAGCACACAGCTTCCCATGATGTCCTTGTCTATACATTAGCCAATAGATGGCCGTGCTAGTATGGTGATATTGTCGTCCCACACCCCTCGGAGGCGGGGTTCTTACTTCTCATATGTTGCCGTGACGAAGAAGGCGTGTACATGCGTGTGTTTGTGATGTCGGATCTGGACGATGAGTTCTGGAATGCCCAGGCGCATGTGGTTTAGTAGCCATAGCAACGTATGGTCATCTGTCCGGTCTGTCACAGGAGAAGAAACAGACATGTTTAAAAAAATATATATATACACTGCTCAAAAAAATAAAGGGAACACTTAAACAACACAATGTAACTCCAAGTCAATCACAATTCTGTGAAATCAAACTGTCCACTTAGGAAGCAACACTGATTGACAATAAATTTCACATGCTGTTGTGCAAATGGAATAGACAAAAGGTGGAAATTATAGGCAATTAGCAAGACACCCCCAATAAAGGAGTGGTTCTGCAGGTGGTGACCACAGACCACTTCTCAGTTCCTATGCTTCCTGGCTGATGTTTTGGTCACTTTTGAATGCTGGCGGTGCTTTCACTCTAGTGGTAGCATGAGACGGAGTCTACAACCCACACAAGTGGCTCAGGTAGTGCAGCTCATCCAGGATGGCACACCAATGCGAGCTGTGGCAAGAAGGTTTGCTGTGTCTGTCAGCGTAGTGTCCAGAGCATGGAGGCGCTACCAGGAGACAGGCCAGTACATCAGGAGACGTGGAGGAGGCCGTAGGAGGGCAACAACCCAGCAGCAGGACCGCTACCTCCGCCTTTGTGCAAGGAGGAGCACTGCCAGAGCCCTGCAAAATGACCTCCAGCAGGCCACAAATGTGCATGTGTCTGCTCAAACGGTCAGAAACAGACTCCATGAGGGTGGTATGAGGACCCGACGTCCACAGGTGGGGGTTGTGCTTACAGCCCAACACCGTGCAGGACGTTTGGCATTTGCCAGAGAACACCAAGATTGGCAAATTCGCCACTGGCGCCCTGTGCTCTTCACAGATGAAAGCAGGTTCACACTGAGCACATGAGCACATGTGACAGACGTGACAGAGTCTGGAGACGCCGTGGAGAACGTTCTGTTGCCTGCAACATCCTCCAGCATGACCGGTTTGGCGGTGGGTCAGTCATGGTGTGGGGTGGCATTTCTTTGTGGGGCCGCACAGCCCTCCATGTGCTCGCCAGAGGTAGCCTGACTGCCATTAGGTACCGAGATGAGATCCTCAGACCCCTTGTGAGACCATATGCTGACACATGCACATTTGTGGCCTGCTGGAGGTCATTTTGCAGGGCTCTGGCAGTGCTCCTTCTGCTCCTTCTTGCACAAAGGCGGAGGTAGTGGTCCTGCTGCTGGGTTGTTGCCCTCCTACGGCCTCCTCCACGTCTCCTGATGTACTGGCCTGTCTCCTGGTAGCGCCTCCATGCTCTGGACACTACGCTGACAGACACAGCAAACCTTCTTGCCACAGCTCGCATTGATGTGCCATCCTGGATGAGCTGCACTACCTGAGCCACTTGTGTGGGTTGTAGACTCCGTCTCATGCTACCACTAGAGTGAAAGCACCGCCAGCATTCAAAAGTGACCAAAAAATTAGCCAGGAAGCATAGGAACTGAGAAGTGGTCTGTGGTCACCACCTGCAGAACCACTCCTTTATTGGGGGTGTCTTGCTAATTGCCTATAATTTCCACCTTTTGTCTATTCCATTTGCACAACAGCATGTGAAACTTATTGTCAATCAGTGTTGCTTCCTAAGTGGACAGTTTGATTTCACAGAAGTGTGATTGACTTGGAGTTACATTGTGTTGTTTAAGTGTTCCCTTTATTTTTTTGAGCAGTGTATATTGTTTATCTAATGAAAATACCAACCTTCAAGACATTAGCAACAGTTTACAGTCAAATTGTTCCACATAAACCAACACTGAAACACTGTTTTTAGAATCATATGTAGCCTCATTATCTCAAAAGCAAACGATATAAATAACCCATATTATAATCATTAGTTTTTCACGAGCCTGGAGAGATGACTGTTGTCTAATGAGCATGACGTTCCAATGATGACTGAGCAGAGTAACACAGACTAGTCATGGACTGGGATGGCTAATGTTGCAATGACATTATCACCATTCATGAAGTCAGGGAGACTAAAATGAAAAATGACTGCTGCTTACTTCTGCCTTTCATAGTGCATGGATGGCTGAACAAATGTGTATGTAAACAATAACGCTGAGTAATGCGTGTGTGTGTGTGTGTGTGTGTGTGTGTTTTTGTGCATCACCTGAGAAAGTCATGAGGACGTCACAGTTCTCAGTGGGCACGGTCTTCATCCAGGACTTATGAGACATGATGTACCTCCCAGCCTGCAGCAGCCGCTTCCCAAATAACTTATCTACAGAGGGGGGACAGAGAGAAAGAGAGAAAGAGAAATATATAGAGAGAGATATAGAGAGAGAGGGAGAAAGAAAGAGATATATATATAAATATATATATAGAGAGAGAAAGAGAGAGAGAGAGAAAGAAAGAAAGAAAGAAAGAAAGAAAGAAAGAGAGAGAGAGAGAGAGAGAGAGAGAGAGAGAGAGAAAGAGAGAGACAGAAAGAAAGAAAGAACGAGAGAGAGAGAGAGAGAGAGGGAAAGAAAGAAAGAAAGAAAGAGAGAGAGAGAGAGAAGAGAGAGACAGAAAGAAAGAACGAGAGAGAGAGAGAGAGAGAGAGCGAGAGAGAGAGAGAGAGAGAGAGAGAGAGAGAGAGAGAGAGAGAGAGAGAGAGAGAGAGAGAAAGAGAGAGAGAGACAGAGAGAAAGAGGTGGGGGCACATGGTCAGTTACCTTTCCATAGTGAAACAGATTGACAGACGAAGACATTTGTTGTAGAACTGTCAGTCAGTGCTTCCTCTCTCCCACAAACACTCCCGTCCCCTCTCCCACAAACACTCCCGTCCCCTCTCCCACAAACACTCCCGTCCCCTCTCTCAATTCAATTCAATTCAATTCAATTAACTTTATTGACATGGCAAGTTCATTATTACTTACATTGTCAAAGTATACATATCGAAAAATAAAAATCAAATATATATGTATATATATACAAAATATATATATATTTATATATAAATAAATGGTGGGACCAACAGCAATAATAACAGTAGTAGTGGACATGGGATTACCATTAACAACAACTACAACAACAATATTAATCAGAACAACAATAAATTAAAGCAACAGTATTAGACCAGTGTCAATATGACTTGAGAAGACATATGACCTGGTATGAAAGACAAAACAAAACTAAGCTAAATGGGAAATATTATCAACATTACTTTGCATTTTTCACTGGCTGTCCCTCAGGTTGTGGCAGGAGGACACATATTTGGCTGCCAAAACTGCACATTTTGGCTTTTCACCCAATAAATATTTGATTTTTTCTTCATCTTTTATAGTTTCAAATTCTTTGTATTGAGTTATAATTTTGGGAAAGAAATATGCTCTTAGGTCTGAGTATTTGTCACAGTGTAGTAGGAAATGCACCTCTGTCTCTACCTCTCCCCTGGAGCAGAGTGAGCACAGCCTGTCCTCTCTGGGCAGCCAGGTTTGTCTGTGACGACCGGTCTCTATAGCCAGACGGTGCTCACTGAGTCTGTACCTAGTCAATGTTTTCCTCAGTTTTCTATCAGTCACAGTGGTCAGATAGTCTGCCACCATGTACTGTCTGTTTAGAGCCAAATAGCATTGAAGTTTACTTTGATTTTTTGTGGTGTCTTTCCAATAGGTTATATATTTTTCTTTTTGTTTTGTGATGATTTGGTTGGGCCAGATTTTCTGAGGGCTGTCCCGAGGCTCTATGGGGTTGGTTTGGGTTGGTGAACTGAGCCTCAGAACCAGCTGGCTGAGGGGACTCTTCTCTGGTTTCATCTCTTGACATTGTAGAGCTGTGTGATGGAATGTTTTAGGGTCACTTGTTTTTAGATGGTTGTAAAATTTGATGGCTCTTTTTTCTATTCGAATGAGGAGGGGGTATTGGCCCAATTCTGCCCTACATGCGTTATTTGGAGTTTTTCTTTGTACTTGCAATACAGTCTTGCAAAACTCTGCATGCAATATTTCAGTTGGATGTTTGTCCCATTTAGTAAATTCATTATTAGAGAGTGGACGCCATACTTCACTGCCATATAGAGCAATTGGTTCTATAACTGATTGAAAAATTTTGAGCCAGATTCTAATTGGAATTTCAATTTTGATGTTCCTTTTAATGGCATAGAATGCTCTTCTTGCTTTGTCTCTCAGCTCATTCACAGCCATGTGAAAGCTACCTGTGTTGCTGATATTTAGTCCTAGATATGTGTAGTTTTTGGTGTGTTCTAATAGAACTGTGTCCAAATAGAATTTATATTTGTCATCCTTATTTCCCGACCTTTTTGGAATATCATTATATTTGTTTTTTTTAGGTTAACGGTCAGAGCCCAGGTCTGACAGAACCTGTGAAGACGATCTAGGTGCTGCTGTAACCCCTCTTTAGTGGGAGACAGCAGCACCAGGTCATCTGCGTACAGCAGACACTTGATTTCAGTGTTGTGTAGGGTGATACCAGGTGCTGCCGATTCTTCTAATGTTTTTGCCAATTCATTAATGTAGATGTTAAATAATGTTGGACTTATTGGGCAGCCCTGTTTCACTCCCCGCCCCTGAGAGAAGAAGTCTGTTTGCTTGTTGCCAATTTTAACCGCACATTTGTTTTTAGTGTACATTGATTTAATAAAATCATATGTTTTCCCTCCAATACCACTTTCTATTAGTTTATAAAAAAGACCTTCGTCCCAAATTGAATCAAATGCTTTCTTGAAATCTACAAAACACGAGTAGATTTTGCCTTTGTTTTGGTTAACTTGTTAATCAATTAGAGTGTGGAGGGTGTAAATGTGGTCTGTTGTAAGATAATTTTTTAGAAATCCAATCTGGCTTCTGCTCAGGACGTTGTGTTCGTCAAGGAAATGATGTAGTCTGCTATTTATAATACTGCAGAGAATTTTCCCCAAGTTGCTGTTAACGCAAATTCCTCTGTAATTATTTGGGTCAAATTTGTCTCCATTTTTATAGATTGGTGTGATCAATCCCTGGTTCCAAATATCGGGGAAAATACCTGCAGTGAGGATAATGTTGAAGAGTTTGAGTATAGCCAATTTGAATTTGTGGTCTGTATATTTGATCATTTCATTTAAAATACCATCAGCACCACAGGCCTTTTTGGGTTGGAGATTGCATAGTTTTTCCAATAATTCTTCTTCTGTAATTGGGGTATCTACAGGATTCTGATAGTCTTTGACTGCTAATTCAAGGATTTGTAATTTTTCTTGTATATCTTTTTGTTCTGGGCTCTTTGTTATATTGCTGTAGAGGTTTGCAAAGTGATTTCTCCACATATCCCCATTTTGGATAGCCAATTCCTCATGATGAGGTTTGTTTAATTTATTCCAATTCTCCCAGAAGTGGTTTGATTCTATGGATTCCTCAATTCCAACCAGCTGATTTCTAATGTGCTGTTCCTTTTTTGTTCTTAGGGTGCGTTTGTATTGCTTCAGTGTTTCCCCATATTGAAGGCGTATATTTTTGTTGTCTGGTTCTCTGTGTTTTTGATTAGATATATTTCTCAATGACTTTCTTAGATTTTTGCAATCATTATCAAACCATTTTTCATTATCTGTTATTTTTGGTTTGCTCTTATGCTTCTTTAGATTAGCCAAGGAGGCTAATTTGTCAAATATAAAGTTTATGTTCCTAACGGCCAAATTTACACCTTCATTGCTGAAGGAGAATGTTAAGGCTAAAAAGTTGTCCAGGAGAGATTGTATTTTTTGGCTACTAATTGCTTTTTGGTAGATGTCTGTACTGTTTGCACTCCATCTATAGGCTTGTTTAGTACCATGTAATTTATTGGGCCGTGATGCTTCATGGTTGGGTTCTGCTCTTCTCAGATACACTGTGATTTTACTGTGGTCTGAGAGAGGTGTCTCTCCCTCTGCCAGAATAAAATGTCACCATCCTTCACTCTGCAACATGAGAGCGAGCAAGTCGGACTTAACCCCTACCTGGCAGGGACAGAGGACGTTCATTGTCATCCCTCTCCCTCTCCCTCTCCCTCTCTCTCTCTCTCTCTCTCTCTCTCTCTCTCTCTCTCTCTCTCTCTCTCGCTCTCTCTCCCTCTCTCTCTCTCTATGTATTTCTATAAGTGTGACCACACAGTTCAGGCCAGTACACACACACACACACACGTCAACAGTGTTTATATTTAGGTAGAGTACAGTGAGTGCAGTGTCATGGACACTGGCATCATGTGACTCAAGAGACGTAGGGGTCAATTCCTCCTCAAATCCTGATCTGTACCTTCAAGGATTTCACTTCAAGTGAGGGAAAATTACTCAGACAGTGAAATTGAGACGATTGTATTTATAAACCACTGATTTGAACCCGACTGCGAGTACACTACCGAGGCACACAAACAGTAGAGACATGATTTCTACACACAGACGGTAGAGACATGATTTCTACACACAAACGGTAGAGACATGATTTCTACACACAGACAGTAGAGACATGATTTCTACACACAGACGGTAGAGACATGATTTCTACACACAGACAGTAGAGACATGATTTCTACACACAGACAAGTAGTGACATGATTTCTACACACAGACAAGTAGTGACATCAGTGTCCAGCCAAGCATCAATAGAAAAGAGAAGAACAGCCTACAGGCTACAGGCTACAAAGGTAATGTTAAGGTGGCTACGGTACGCTACAGAATAACATAATGTCAGTCCTCTACGGTACCCTACAGAATAACATAATGTCAGTCCTCTACGGTACCCTACAGAATAACATAATGTCAGTCCTCTACGGTACCCTACAGAATAACATAATGTCAGTCCTCTACGGTACGCTACAGAATAACATAATGTCAGTCCTCTACGGTACGCTACAGAATAACATAATGTCAGTCCTCTACGGTACCCTACAGAATAACATAATGTCAGTCCTCTACGGTACCCTACAGAATAACATAATGTCAGTCCTCTACAGTACGCTACAGAATAACATAATGTCAGTCCTCTACGGTACCCTACAGAATAACATAATGTCAGTCCTCTACGGTACCCTACAGAATAACATAATGTCAGTCCTCTACGGTACGCTACAGAATAACATAATGTCAGTCCTCTACGGTACGCTACAGAATAACATAATGTCAGTCCTCTACGGTACCCTACAGAATAACATAATGTCAGTCCTCTACGGTACCCTACAGAATAACATAATGTCAGTCCTCTACGGTACCCTACAGAATAACATAATGTCAGTCCTCTACGGTACCCTACAGAATAACATAATGTCAGTCCTCTACGGTACGCTACAGAATAACATAATGTCAGTCCTCTACGGTACGCTACAGAATAACATAATGTCAGTCCTCTACGGTACGCTACAGAATAACATAATGTCAGTCCTCTACGGTACCCTACAGAATAACATAATGTCAGTCCTCTACGGTACCCTACAGAATAACATAATGTCAGTCCTCTACGGTACGCTACAGAATAACATAATGTCAGTCCTCTACGGTACGCTACAGAATAACATAATGTCAGTCCTCTACGGTACGCTACAGAATAACATAATGTCAGTCCTCTACGGTACCCTACAGAATAACATAATGTCAGTCCTCTACAGTACGCTACAGAATAACATAATGTCAGTCCTCTACGGTACCCTACAGAATAACATAATGTCAGTCCTCTACAGTACCCTACAGAATAACATAATGTCAGTCCCCTACGGTACCCTACAGAATAACATAATGTCAGTCCTCTACGGTACGCTACAGAATAACATAATGTCAGTCCTCTACGGTACGCTACAGAATAACATAATGTCAGTCCTCTACGGTACCCTACAGAATAACATAATGTCAGTCCTCTACGGTACCCTACAGAATAACATAATGTCAGTCCTCTACGGTACCCTACAGAATAACATAATGTCAGTCCTCTACGGTACGCTACAGAATAACATAATGTCAGTCCTCTACGGTACGCTACAGAATAACATAATGTCAGTCCTCTACGGTACGCTACAGAATAACATAATGTCAGTCCTCTACGGTACGCTACAGAATAACATAATGTCAGTCCTCTACGGTACCCTACAGAATAACATAATGTCAGTCCTCTACGGTACGCTACAGAATAACATAATGTCAGTCCCCTACGGTACGCTACAGAATAACATAATGTCAGTCCTCTACGGTACCCTACAGAATAACATAATGTCAGTCCTCTACGGTACGCTACAGAATAACATAATGTCAGTCCTCTACGGTACCCTACAGAATAACATAATGTCAGTCCTCTACGGTACCCTACAGAATAACATAATGTCAGTCCTCTACGGTACGCTACAGAATAACATAATGTCAGTCCTCTACGGTACCCTACAGAATAACATAATGTCAGTCCTCTACGGTACGCTACAGAATAACATAATGTCAGTCCTCTACGGTACGCTACAGAATAACATAATGTCAGTCCTCTACGGTACCCTACAGAATAACATAATGTCAGTCCTCTACAGTACCCTACAGAATAACATAATGTCAGTCCTCTACGGTACGCTACAGAATAACATAATGTCAGTCCTCTACGGTACGCTACAGAATAACATAATGTCAGTCCTCTACGGTACGCTACAGAATAACATAATGTCAGTCCTCTACGGTACCCTACAGAATAACATAATGTCAGTCCTCTACGGTACGCTACAGAATAACATAATGTCAGTCCTCTACGGTACCCTACAGAACTGCATAATGTCAGTCCTCTACGGTACGCTACAGAATAACATAATGTCAGTCCTCTACGGTACCCTACAGAATAACATAATGTCAGTCCTCTACGGTACCCTACAGAATAACATAATGTCAGTCCTCTACGGTACCCTACAGAATAACATAATGTCAGTCCTCTACGGTACCCTACAGAATAACATAATGTCAGTCCTCTACGGTACCCTACAGAATAACATAATGTCAGTCCTCTACGGTACCCTACAGAATAACATAATGTCAGTCCTCTACGGTACGCTACAGAATAACATAATGTCAGTCCTCTACGGTACCCTACAGAATAACATAATGTCAGTCCTCTACGGTACCCTACAGAATAACATAATGTCAGTCCTCTACGGTACGCTATAGAATAACATAATGTCAGTCCTCTACGGTACCCTACAGAATAACATAATGTCAGTCCTCTACGGTACGCTACAGAATAACATAATGTCAGTCCTCTACGGTACCCTACAGAATAACATAATGTCAGTCCTCTACGGTACCCTACAGAATAACATAATGTCAGTCCTCTACGGTACGCTACAGAATAACATAATGTCAGTCCTCTACGGTACCCTACAGAATAACATAATGTCAGTCCTCTACGGTACGCTATAGAATAACATAATGTCAGTCCTCTACGGTACCCTACAGAATAACATAATGTCAGTCCTCTACGGTACCCTACAGAATAACATAATGTCAGTCCTCTACGGTACGCTACAGAATAACATAATGTCAGTCCTCTACGGTACGCTACAGAATAACATAATGTCAGTCCTCTACGGTACCCTACAGAATAACATAATGTCAGTCCTCTACGGTACCCTACAGAACTGCATAATGTCAGTCCTCTACGGTACGCTACAGAATAACATAATGTCAGTCCTCTACGGTACCCTACAGAATAACATAATGTCAGTCCTCTACGGTACCCTACAGAACTGCATAATGTCAGTCCTCTACGGTACCCTACAGAATAACATAATGTCAGTCCTCTACAGTACCCTACAGAATAACATAATGTCAGTCCTCTACGGTACCCTACAGAATAACATAATGTCAGTCCTCTACGGTACCCTACAGAATAACATAATGTCAGTCCTCTACAGTACCCTACAGAATAACATAATGTCAGTCCTCTACGGGAAAGGAACACAACCACACACGTCTTTGAATAAAGAAAATAAAGTTTCATCTCATTGATCTTCTTTTCAACAGACAGCTGGTCCAAAATGGCAGCAGGGGCCAATAGTTCAACAGGAAGTGCATTGTAAACGTCATTGTTTAGAAGTGCAGCGCTCTAACCCGGAAGGCCTTGGGAAAGGGGTGAGATTAAAGGGACTTTTCTGACTTGCAAACCAACTGGCTAAAATCTAAAACTGACCCTTACCTTAACCCTACCCTTAATCAAACCATTAACCCTGACCTTAACCATAATCTTAACCCTGACCTTAACCATAATCTTAACCCTGACCTTAACCATAATCTTAACTGTAACCTAATTTTAACCAATTCTGAAATTAAATATTGTTTGCACGTCAGAAAAGTCCCTTTAGTCTGTCCCTTGGCAGAGTTGTCTGAGGACAGTTTGTGCTGTACACTGCTGGCTGAGTCCTGAACAATACTAGTGGGGGTGGCCAGACAAAATGCCTGTCCCAAAACAGTTCTGTGCTCAGTGAGCCGTAGGTCCTCAGAGATGGGCAGAAAGTGGGCCACGTTCCAGAGATCTCAACTGGGCACAGTTTAACACTGCAGCCTATAATGGCATGACAAATCCCTTGCTGCATGAACAAAATGATGTTTAATATACATAAGATCATGACACAGGAAGTAAATAATAATATGCACTTGAAAAAATCTAATTCTTACTGATTTGAACATGAAAGACAAGATATAATGACAACACAGCAAGCAGGACAATATAAACAGATACGGTAAGCATCATTAGGAAACAAACAAGTCACAGACTAGGAGATGACAACACTGTGTCTGTACTACAGACCCGTCTCCTCTCTGTAAAGGCTGTATTACTACTTTGACATCTCCACCATGGCTGGTTAGCCAGAGAAGACAAGTCCTGAGCCAAATCTCACCTCATATCGGTTACACATACTCACATACTCACACACAGACACACACACTCACACTCAGAAAGACACACCCACACACACACACACACACACACACACACACACACACACACACACACACACACACACACACACACACACACACACACACACACACAGAAAGACACACACACACACACACACACACACACACACACACACACACACACACACACACACACACACACACACACACACACACACACTCACACTCAGAAACACACACACACACACACACACACACACACACACACACACACACACACACACACACAAGGTCATAGTCAGCGTTATGGCATCAACAACCAGATGGTCTCTTCTATAAATCATAGATCATGAGTTTAACTAGATACCACAGCCCTATAAACAGCTGTAACATTTAAAACCCTTCTTCTCTGACCAGTCCTTGGTGACCTTCTGTCATTCCACATATCTGATGTATACCAACTGACGCACACCTTAGTCAACCAGTCAACTAAGCAAATCACCAAGTCCTTGACCAGTTGAATCAGGTGAATCAGATGAATCAGGTGGATTTAGTGGGCAGTGTTGGAATAAATCCAATATGTTGAATAGTGAGGGGTCTGCGAGGACTGGTTTGAGAGATACACTGTTCTGCTCGGTGTGGTTCTGCTTTCTTGAACAGACTGATGATGACATTGGATAGGATAACTAGCTACTTCCTGGAACAGACTGACGATGAAAGAGGAGAGGAGAACTAGCTACTTCCTGGAACAGACTGATGATGAAAGAGGAGAGGAGAACTAGCTACTTCCTGGAACAGACTGATGATGAAAGAGGAGAGGAGAACTAGCTACTTCCTGGAACAGACTGACGATGAAAGAGGAGAGGAGAACTAGCTACTTCCTGGAACAGACTGACGATGAAAGAGGAGAACTAACTACTTCCTGGAACAGACTGATGATGGAAGAGGAGAGGAGAACTAGCTACTTCCTGGAACAGACTGATGATGAAAGAGGAGAGGAGAACTAGCTACTTCCTGGAACAGACTGATGATGAAAGAGGAGAGGAGAACTAGCTACTTCCTGGAACAGACTGATGATGAAAGAGGAGAGGAGAACTAGCTACTTCCTGGAACAGACTGATGATGAAAGAGGAGAAGAGAACTAGCTACTTCCTGGAACAGACTGATGATGAAAGAGGAGAGGAGAACTAGCTACTTCCTGGAACAGACTGATGATGAAAGAGGAGAGGAGAACTAGCTACTTCCTGGAGTAGACTGATGATAAAAGAGGAGAAGAGAACTAGCTACTTCCTGGAACAGACTGATGATGAAAGAGGAGAGGAGAACTAGCTACTTCCTGGAACAGACTGATGATGAAAGAGGAGAGGAGAACTAGCTACTTCCTGGAACAGACTGACGATGAAAGAGGAGAGGAGAACTAGCTACTTCCTGGAACAGACTGATGATGAAAGAGGAGAGGAGAACTAGCTACTTCCTGGAACAGATTGACAATGAAAGAGGAGAGGAGAACTAGCTACTTCCTGGAACAGACTGACGATGAAAGAGGAGAACTAACTACTTCCTGGAACAGACTGATGATGAAAGAGGAGAGGAGAACTAGCTACTTCCTGGAACAGACTGATGATGAAAGAGGAGAGGAGAACTAGCTACTTCCTGGAACAGACTGATGATGAAAGAGGAGAGGAGAACTAGCTACTTCCTGGAACAGATTGACAATGAAAGAGGAGAGGAGAACTAGCTACTTCCTGGAACAGACTGATGATGAAAGAGGAGAGGAGAACTAGCTACTTCCTGGAACAGACTGACAATGAAAGAGGAGAGGAGAACTAGCTACTTCCTGGAACAGACTGATGATGAAAGAGGAGAGTAGAACTAGCTACTTCCTGGAACAGACTGATGATGAAAGAGGAGAGGAGAACTAGCTACTTCCTGGAACAGACTGATGATGAAAGAGGAGAGGAGAACTAGCTACTTCCTGGAACAGACTGATGATGAAAGAAGAGAAGAGAACTAGCTACTTCCTGGAACAGACTGATGATGAAAGAGGAGAGGAGAACTAGCTACTTCCTGGAACAGACTGATGATGAAAGAGGAGAGGAGAACTAGCTACTTCCTGGAACAGACTGATGATAAAAGAGGAGAAGAGAACTAGCTACTTCCTGGAACAGACTGATGATGAAAGAGGAGAAGAGAACTAGCTACTTCCTGGAACAGACTGATGATGAAAGAGGAGAGGAGAACTAGCTACTTCCTGGAACAGACTGACGATAAAAGAGGAGAGGAGAACTAGCTACTTCCTGGAACAGACTGACGATGAAAGAGGAGAGGAGAACTAGCTACTTCCTGGAACAGACTGATGATGAAAGAGGAGAACTAACTACTTCCTGGAACAGACTGATGATGAAAGAGGAGAACTAACTACTTCCTGGAACAGACTGATGATGAAAGAGGAGAGGAGAACTAGCTACTTCCTGGAATAGACTGACGATGAAAGAGGAGAGGAGAACTAGCTACTTCCTGGAACAGACTGACGATGAAAGAGGAGAGGAGAACTAGCTACTTCCTGGAACAGACTGATGATGAAAGAGGAGAGGAGAACTAGCTACTTCCTGGAACAGACTGATGATGAAAGAGGAGAGGAGAACTAGCTACTTCCTGGAACAGACTGATGATGAAAGAGGAGAGGAGAACTAGCTACTTCCTGGAACAGACTGATGATAAAAGAGGAGAGGAGAACTAGCTACTTCCTGGAACAGACTGACGGTGAAAGAGGAGAGGAGAACTAGCTACTTCCTGGAACAGACTGATGATAAAAGAGGAGAGGAGAACTAGCTATTTCCTGGAACAGACTGACGATGAAAGAGGAGAGGAGAACTAGCTACTTCCTGGAACAGACTGATGATGAAAGAGGAGAGGAGAACTAGCTACTTCCTGGAACAGACTGATGATGAAAGAGGAGAGGAGAGGAGAACTAGCTACTTCCTGGAACAGACTGATGATGAAAGAGGAGAGGAGAACTAGCTACTTCCTGGAACAGACTGACGATGAAAGAGGAGAGGAGAACTAGCTACTTCCTGGAACAGACTGATGATAAAAGAGGAGAGGAGAACTAGCTACTTCCTGGAACAGACTGACGATGAAAGAGGAGAGGAGAACTAGCTACTTCCTGGAACAGACTGATGATAAAAGAGGAGAGGAGAACTAGCTACTTCCTGGAACAGACTGATGATGAAAGAGTAGAACTAGCTACTTCCTGGAACAGACTGATGATTGAAGAGGAGAACTAACTACTTCCTGGAACAGACTGATGATGAAAGAGGAGAGTAGCTACTTCCTAGAAAGAACACCCAGGGGGTGTTCCAGAGAAAAATAGCCCCATACTGTCTACTATTGTGTGTCATGAGGTTAAATAAGGTTTGGATTGTTTATCTGTTATAGTCACAGATAATCTTCAGATGACTCACTTTGCCACTACAGACGGTCTATTTATGGACAGTTACATTTGGAGTACTTAAGGAATTCCATCTCGTTTCAGGATGCTCTTCTATTATAAATGTTAAAACATTAGATTTCATTTTAATCTTAAGAGTCATTGACTGTCCCCCAAATTCCTCCTGTTCCCCATGCAGCTGTAGTTTGAAAGGCCAGACAAAGTCCCGCAGCCTGCCCCTGACCAGCATTCTAATGAGGCCTGCATTCACTGCTCCACACACTGCCTAAATACCTTGATTTATGAGCCTCACTGACAGGCAGATTGGTGTGCAGCTTACGTGTGTGTGTATGTGTATGGTTCTTTGTGTGTGGGTCTTTGTGTGTGTGTGTGTGGGTGTGTGTGTGTGTGTGTGGAGGAGGGGGGGGGTCTTTGTGTGTGGGTCTTTGCGTGTGTGTGTAGAGGAGGGGGGGGGGGGGGGTCTTTGTGTGTGTGTGTGTGTGTGTGTGTGTGTGTGTGTGTGTGTGTGTAGAGGAGGGGGGGGGTCTTTGTGTGTGTGTGTGTGTGTAGGAGGGGGGGGGGGGGGGGTATTTGCGTGTGTGTGTCGCTGTGTTTGAGTAATACTCAGTGGGAAACTCATTGACACTGGGACACTGGTGGTGTCTCCATTTGGCCACACATTGCTCATTGGGGCTTATCGACAGACTAGGAGTGGCAGGTGTGTGTGTATTAGTGCGTCTGTGTGTGCACACTGCTCAAGTGCACCTGACGCCATGCTGCTGAAGGGACAGAGGACAATACGGCCCCTATCAACAGACCTAGGGTCAGCAGTCACAGACAGGTGTCCAGTAACTCAAGCATTTTATTGGGAAATCGCTGTTCTAGGAAAAGGGCTCATTTAGGAGCAGCCGCTCTGTTATGTGTTCTCAGGCTCCACTGATCTGGGGAAAGAGGGGGGATAACTAGTCAGTTGTACAACTGAATGCATTCAACTGAAATGTGTCTTCCACATTTAACCCCTCTGAATCAGAGAGGTGCGGGAGGCTGCCATAATCAACATCCACGTTTTCAGTGCCAGGGGAACAGTGGGTTAACTGCCTTGCTCAGGGGCAGAATGACAGATTTTTACCTTGACAGCTCAGGGATTCGATCCCGCAACCTTTCGGTTACTGGCCCAACACTCGAACCACTAGACTATCTGCTCTAACCACTAGGCTACCTGCTCTAACCACTAGGCTACCTGCTCTAACCACTAGGCTACCTGCTCTAACCACTAGGCTACCTGCTCTAACCACTAGGCTACCTGCCTCTAACCACTAGGCTACCTGCTCTAACCACTAGGCTACCTGCTCTAACCACTAGGCTACCTGCTCTAACCACTAGGCTACCTGCTCTAACCACTAGGCTACCTGCTCTAACCACTAGGCTACCTGCTCTAACCACTAGGCTACCTGCCTCTAACCACTAGGCTACCTGCTCTAACCACTAGGCTACCTGCTCTAACCACTAGGCTACCTGCTCTAACCACTAGGCTACCTGCCTCTAACCACTAGGCTACCTGCTCTAACCACTAGGCTACCTGCTCTAACCACTAGGCCACCTGCTCTAACCACTACCTGCTCTAACCACTAGGCTACCTGCTCTAACCACTAGGCTACCTGCTCTAACCACTAGGCTACCTGCTCTAACCACTAGGCTACCTGCCTCTAACCACTAGGCTACCTGCTCTAACCACTAGGCTACCTGCTCTAACCACTAGGCTACCTGCTCTAACCACTAGGCTACCTGCTCTAACCACTAGGCTACCTGCTCTAACCACTAGGCTACCTGCTCTAACCACTAGGCTACCTGCCTCTAACCACTAGGCTACCTGCTCTAACCACTAGGCTACCTGCTCTAACCACTAGGCTACCTGCTCTAACCACTAGGCTACCTGCTCTAACCACTAGGCCACCTGCTCTAACCACTACCTGCTCTAACCACTAGGCTACCTGCTCTAACCACTAGGCCACCTGCTCTAACCACTAGGCTACCTACTCTAACCACTAGGCCACCTGCTCTAACCACTAGGCCACCTGCTCTAACCACTACCTGCTCTAACCACTAGGCCACCTGCTCTAACCACTACCTGCTCTAACCACTAGGCCACCTGCTCTAACCACTAGGCTACCTGCTTTAACCACTAGGCCACCTGCCGCCATCTATCACCACTCTGTAGAATAATAATAATTAATGTAATAATTATAGATACATACTGTCCCAGTCAAAAGTTTGGACACACCAACTAATTCTAGGGTTTTTATTTATTTTTTAATTGTAGAATAATAGTGAAGACATCAAAACTATGAAATAATACACATGGAATCATGTAGTGAGCAAAAAAGTGTTAAACAAATCAAAATATATTTTATATTTGAGCTTCTTCAAAGTAGCCACACTTTGCCTTGATGACAGCTTTGCACGCTCTTGGCATTCTCTCAACCAGCTTCATGAGGTAGTCACCTGGAATGCATTTCAATTAACAGGTGTGCCTTATTAAAGTTCATTTGTGAAATGTATTTCCTTCTTAATGCGTTTGAGACAGTCACTTGTGTTGTGACAAGGTACGGGAGGTATACAGAAGATAGCCCTATTTGGTAAAAGACCAAGTCCATATTATGTCAAGAACAGCTCAAATAAGCAAAGAGAAATGACAGTCCATCATAACTTTAAGACAAGAAGGTCAGTCAATACGGAACATGTCAAGAACGTTTAAAGTTTCTTCAAGTGCAGTCGCAAAAACCATCAAGCGCTAAAATGGCTCTCATGAGGACCGCCACAGGAAAGGAAGACCCAGAGTTACCTCTGCTGCAGAGGATAAGTTCATTAGAGTTACCAGCCTCAGAAATTGCAGCCCAAATAAATGCTTCAGAGTTCAAGTAACAGACACATCTCAACATCATCTGTACAGAGGAGACTGCGTGAATCAGGCCTTCATGGTAAAATTTCTGTAAAGAAACCCCTACTAAAGGACACCAATAATAAGAAGATTGGGCCAAGAAACACAAGCAATGGACATTAGACCGGTGGAAATCTGTCCTTTGGTCTGATGAGTCTAAATTTGAGATTTTTGGTTCCAACCTCCGTGTCTTTGTGAGATGCAGAGTAGGTGAACAGATGATCTCCGCATGTGTGGTTCCCACCGTGAAGCATGGAGGAGGAGGTGTGATGGTGCTTTGCTGGTGACACTGTCAGTGATTTATTTAGAATTCAAGGCACACTTAACCAGCATGGCTACCACAGCATTCTGCAACGATACGCCATCCCATCTGGTTTGCGCTTAGTGGGACTATCATTTGTTTTTCAACAGGACAATGACCCAACACACCTCCAGGCTGTGTAAGGGCTATTTGACCAAGAAGGAGAGTGACGGAGTGCTGCATCAGATGACCTGGCCTCCACAATCACCCGACCTCAACCCAGTGAAGGAAAAGCAGCCAACAAGTGCTCAGCATATGTGGGAACTACTTCAAGACGGTTGGAAAAGCATTCCAGGTGAAGTTGGTTGAGAGAATGCCATGAGTGTGCAAAGGTGTCATCAAGGCAAAGGGTGGCTACTATGAAGAATCTCAAATATTTGTTTAATACTTTTTTGGTTCCTACATGATTCCATAAGTGTTATTTCATAGTTTTGATGTCTTCACTATTATTCTACAATGTAGACATTTTTTTTTAAATAAAGAAAAACCATTGAATGAGTAGGTGTGTCCAAACTGTTGACTGGTACGGTATATATAGTAGATATGGATGATAATAGCAAAGCAATGCGTCAGACTATATGGAATATTCTGTAATATGTAACTGTAAGTCCTCTCGAGGAAAGAGCTTGATGTAGAACCTTTTTTGGTGTGGTATTGCTGAAGAAAATGCAAACAAACAAATGTAAATGGACTAACCAAAACCTTCCCCACTACAAACTATCACCCTCGGGCACTTAAGGAAATCACACTACAACCTATCACCCTCGGGCACTTAAGGAAATCACACTACAAACTATCACTCTCAGGCACTTAAGGAAATCACACTACAACCTATCACCCTCGGGCACTTAAGGAAATGACACTACAAACTATCACCCTCAGGCATTTAAGGAAATCACACTACAAACTATCACCCTCGGGCACTTAAGGAAATCACACTACAAACTATCACCCTCTTAAGGAAATCACACTACAAACTATCACCCTCTTAAGGAAATCACACTACAAACTATCACCCTCTTAAGGAAATCACACTACAGACTATCACCCTCTTAAGGAAATCACACTACAAACTATCACCCTCGGGCACTTAAGGAAATCACACTACAACCTATCACCCTCGGGCACTTAAGGAAATCACACTACAAACTATCACTCTCAGGCACTTAAGGAAATCACACTACAACCTATCACCCTCGGGCACTTAAGGAAATCACACTACAAACTATCACTCTCAGGCACTTAAGGAAATCATGAATGTCATGGATATATTGGAATTAGTGGATATATGGAGGCTTAATACCCTGACCTAATGAGATATACATGGTGGAGATTTAATATCCTGACCTAGTGAGATATACATGGTGGAGGTTTAATATCCTGACCTAGTGAGATATACATGGTGGAGGTTTAATATCCTGACCTAGTGAGATATACATGGAGGAGGTTTAATATCCTGACCTAGTGAGATATACATGGAGGAGGTTTAATATCCTGACCTAGTGAGATATACATGGTGGAGGTTTAATATCCTGACCTAGTGAGATATACATGGTGGAGGTTTAATATCCTGATCTAGTGAGATATACATGGAGGAGGTTTAATATCCTGACCTAGTGAGATATACATGGAGGAGGTTTAATATCCTGACCTAGTGAGATATACATGGTGGAGGTTTAATATCCTGATCTAGTGAGATATACATGGTGGAGGTTTAATATCCTGACCTAGTGAGATATACATGGAGGAGGTTTAATATCCTGACCTAGTGAGATATACATGGTGGAGGTTTAATATCCTGACCTAGTGAGATATACATGGAGGAGGTTTAATATCCTGACCTAGTGAGATATACATGGAGGAGGTTTAATATCCTGACCTAGTGAGATATACATGGAGGTTTAATACCCTGACCTAGTTAGATATACATGGAGGTTTAATATCCTGACCTAGTGAGATATACATGGAGGAGGTTTAATACCCTGACCTAGTGAGATATACATGGTGGAGGTTTAATATCCTGACCTAGTGAGATATACATGGAGGTTTAATATCCTGACCTAGTGAGATATACATGGAGGAGGTTTAATACCCTGACCTAGTGAGATATACATGGTGGAGGTTTAATATCCTGACCTAGTGAGATATACATGGAGGAGGTTTAATATCCTGACCTAGTGAGATATACAAGGAGGAGGTTTAATATCCTGACCTAGTGAGATATACATGGAGGAGGTTTAATACCCTGACCTAGTGAGATATACATGGTGGAGGTTTAATATCCTGACCTAATGAGATATACATGGAGGAGGTTTAATATCCTGACCTAGTGAGATATACATGGAGGTTTAATATCCTGACCTAGTGAGATATACATGGTGGAGGTTTAATATCCTGACCTAGTGAGATATACATGGTGGAGGTTTAATATCCTGATCTAGTGAGATATACATGGTGGAGGTTTAATACCCTGACCTAGTTAGATATACATGGAGGAGGTTTAATATCCTGACCTAGTGAGATATACATGGTGGAGGTTTAATATCCTGACCTAGTGAGATATACATGGAGGAGGTTTAATATCCTGACCTAGTGAGATATACATGGAGGAGGTTTAATATCCTGACCTAGTGAGATATACATGGAGGTTTAATACCCTGACCTAGTTAGATATACATGGAGGTTTAATATCCTGACCTAGTGAGATATACATGGAGGAGGTTTAATATCCTGACCTAGTGAGATATACATGGAGGAGGTTTAATACCCTGACCTAGTGAGATATACATGGAGGAGGTTTAATACCCTGACCTAGTGAGATATACATGGTGGAGGTTTAATATCCTGACCTAGTGAGATATACATGGTGGAGGTTTAATATCCTGACCTAGTGAGATATACATGGTGGAGGTTTAATATCCTGACCTAGTGAGATATACATGGAGGAGGTTTAATATCCTGACCTAGTGAGATATACATGGTGGAGGTTTAATATCCTGACCTAGTGAGATATACATGGTGGAGGTTTAATATCCTGACCTAGTGAGATATACATGGTGGAGGTTTAATATCCTGACCTAGTGAGATATACATGGAGGAGGTATAATATCCTGACCTAGTGAGATATACATGGCGGAGGTTTAATATCCTGACCTAGTGAGATATACATGGTGGAGGTTTAATATCCTGACCTAGTGAGATATACATGGTGGAGGTTTAATATCCTGACCTAGTGAGATATACATGGAGGAGGTTTAATATCCTGATCTAGTGAGATATACATGGCGGAGGCTTAATCAAGCTAGTCGTCTTGACTACTTTCTTATACCATTCTCTCTGGCACCAAAAGTTTAAAAAGTGTTGATAGGGGACAGAATGCGGTCGAATCATCACATAATTGGCATATATATTACTCTTACAGAATTTCCACATGGGCGAGGATATTGGAAATTTAATCAAAGCCTACCAGATGATAACTTGTTTTTAACTAGGACAGAATAATTTCTAACTGATTGTATTGTATGGGACTGTCACGCCCTGGCCATAGAGAGGTTTTTATTCTCTATTTTGGTTAGGCCAGGGTGTGATTAGAGTGGGCCTTCTATATTTCTATTTCTTTGTTTTTGGCCGCGTGTGCTTCCCAATCAGAGGCAGCTGTCTGTTGTTGTCTCTGATTGGGAATCATACTTAACCAGCCTTTTTCCCACCTGTGTTTTGTGGGTAGTTGTTTTCTGTTTTGTGTTTCTGCACCTGACAGAACTGTTTCGTTTTGTTCTACTTTGTTATTTTGTTTCAGTGTTCAGTTTGATTAAATATCATGAACACGTACCACGCTGCACCTTGGTCTCCTTCTACCTCATACGACGAGCGTTACAGGGACACTTTTAAATGTGCCTTTAGAGGCAATGCAATTCAGTATTCATCTATAAAACTAAAGCAATTCAGAGCAAAAGAGTCCATATTAACAAAGGAAATTGAAAGACTAACAGTACAGACAGATAGCAATAAAAACTGTACCATAGAGGCTCAGAGTAAATTAGAGGAAAAACAAAAAGAAATGGAGGACCTTGTTCAAGAAAGATCCAGTGTAATATATTATAAAAAATAAAGCAAACTGGATGGAATATGGGCAAAAATGCACCAAATTATTTTTCAATCTTCAACATAGAAATGCTACCAACATGTTTTTATTGCAACTTGTTACAAATGATGGAGTCAGTCATGATTCACCGAACGATATTTTGAAAGAGGAAGTAAAGTACTTTAAGAATATGTTTTCAGTCTCCTCCGTCTCCACTAACCGAAGATAATTGTATGGATTTTTTTCCCTATTAATAAAGTAAAATTAACATCTGTACAGAAATACTCATCTGAAGGCCAAATAACAGAGGAGGAACTTCTTGATGGAATTAAAGCCTTTAAGTCCGGAGTGTGATGGCATACCAGTAGAACTACAGGGCTGGATGGCATACCAGTAGAACTACAGGGCTGGGTGGCATACAGGTAGAACTACAGGGCTGGGTGGTATACCAGTAGAACTCCAGGGCTGGATGGTATACCAGTAGAACTACAGGGCTGGGTGGTATACCAGTGGAACTCCAGGGCTGGATGGTATACCAGTAGAACTACAGGGCTGGGTGGTATACCAGTAGAACTACAGGGCGGGGTGGTATACCAGTAGAACTCCAGGGCTGGGTGGTATACCAGTATAACTCCAGGACTGGGTGGTATACCAGTGGAACTCCAGGGCTGGATGGTATACCAGTAGAACTCCAGGGCTGGATGGTATACCAGTAGAACTACAGGGCTGGATGGTATACCAGTAGAACTACAGGGCTGGGTGGTATACCAGTAAAACTCCAGGGCTGGATGGTATACCAGTAGAACTACAGGGCTGGATGGTATACCAGTGGAACTCCAGGGCTGGGTGGTTACCAGTAGAACTACAGGGCTGGATGGTATACCAGTAGAACTCCAGGGCTGGGTGGTATACCAGTGGAACTCCAGGGCTGGATGGCATACCAGTAGAACTCCAGGGCTGGATGGCATACCAGTAGAACTCCAGGGCTGGATGGTATACCAGTTGAATTCTAGGGCTGGGTGGCATACCAGTAGAACTACAGGGCTGGGTGGTATACCAGTGGAACTACAGGGCTGGATGGTATACCAGTAGAACTACAGGGCTGGGTGGTATACCAGTGGAACTACAGGGCTGGGTGGCATACCAGTAGAACTCCAGGGCTGGGTGGTATACCAGTAGAACTCCAGGGAAAGATGGTATACCAGTAGAACTACAGGGCTGGGAGGTATACCAGTAGAACTACAGGGCTGGGTGGTATACCAGTAGAACTCCAGGGCTGGATGGTATACCAGTAGAACTCCAGGGCTGGGTGGTATACCAGTGGAACTCCAGGGCTGGATGGTATACCAGTAGAACTCCAGGGCTGGATGGTATACCAGTAGAACTCCAGGGCTGGGTGGTATACCAGTAGAACTACAGGGCTGGGTGGTATACCAGTAGAACTACAGGGCTGGATGGTATACCAGTAGAACTACAGGGCTGGGTGGTATACCAGTAGAACTCCAGGGCTGGATGGTATACCAGTAGAACTACAGGGCTGGATGGTATACCAGTAGAACTCCAGGGCTGGATGGTATACCAGTAGAACTACAGGGCTGGATGGTATACCAGTAGAACTCCAGGGCTGGATGGTATACCAGTAGAACTACAGGGCTGGGTGGTATACCAGTAGAACTCCAGGGCTGGGTGGTATACCAGTAGAACTACAGGGCTGGATGGTATACCAGTAGAACTCCAGGGCTGGATGGTATACCAGTAGAACTACAGGGCTGGGTGGTATACCAGTAGAACTACAGGGCTGGGTGGTATACCAGTAGAACTACAGGGCTGGATGGTATACCAGTAGAACTACAGGGCTGGGTGGTATACCAGTAGAACTCCAGGGCTGGGTGGTATACCAGTAGAACTCCAGGGCTGGGTGGTATACCAGTAGAACTCCAGGGCTGGGTGGCATACCAGTAGAACTACAGGGCTGGGTGGTATACCAGTGGAACTCCAGGGCTGGATGGTATACCAGTAGAACTCCAGGGCTGGATGGTATACCAGTAGAACTCCAGGGCTGGGTGGTATACCAGTAGAACTACAGGGCTGGGTGGTATACCAGTAGAACTACAGGGCTGGATGGTATACCAGTAGAACTACAGGGCTGGGTGGTATACCAGTAGAACTCCAGGGCTGGATGGTATACCAGTAGAACTACAGGGCTGGATGGTATACCAGTAGAACTCCAGGGCTGGATGGTATACCAGTAGAACTACAGGGCTGGATGGTATACCAGTAGAACTCCAGGGCTGGATGGTATACCAGTAGAACTACAGGGCTGGGTGGTATACCAGTAGAACTCCAGGGCTGGGTGGTATACCAGTAGAACTACAGGGCTGGATGGTATACCAGTAGAACTCCAGGGCTGGATGGTATACCAGTAGAACTACAGGGCTGGGTGGTATACCAGTAGAACTACAGGGCTGGGTGGTATACCAGTAGAACTACAGGGCTGGATGGTATACCAGTAGAACTACAGGGCTGGGTGGTATACCAGTAGAACTCCAGGGCTGGGTGGTATACCAGTAGAACTCCAGGGCTGGGTGGTATACCAGTAGAACTCCAGGGCTGGGTGGCATACCAGTAGAACTACAGGGCTGGGTGGTATACCAGTAGAACTCCAGGGCTGGGTGGTATACCAGTAGAACTACAGGGCTGGATGGTATACCAGTAGAACTACAGGGCTGGGTGGTATACCAGTAGAACTACAGGGCTGGGTGGCATACCAGAGGAACTACAGGGCTGGATGGTATACCAGTAGAACTCCAGGGCTGGGTGGCATACCAGTAGAACTACAGGGCTGGGTGGTATACCAGTAGAACTACAGGGCTGGGTGGCATACCAGAGGAACTACAGGGCTGGATGGTATAACAGTAGAACTCCAGGGCTGGGTGGTATACCAGTAGAACTCCAGGGCTGGGTGGTATACCAGTGGAAGTATACCAAACCTTTTTCTGATGTACTCAGAGGACCGTTATTAGCATGTTTTAACCACTCCTATATAAAAGGTATATTATCGGACACGCAACAAGAAGGTCTGATTTCATTATTACTGAATCAGGATCCAAGTGGTAAATATAAAGATCCAGTCCATTTAAAAAGTTGGAGGTCTCTTACACTTCAGTGTTGTGATGCAAATATTCTAGCTAATGGCTTGGCGCATAGAATTAAAAAGGTTTTGTCAGATATTATTCATCCTAATCAGACAGGTTTTTTACATGGACAATACATTGGAGATAATATAAGACAAATACTGGAAACAATAGAATACCATGAAATATCGGGGAAACCATGCCTGGTTTTCATAGCTGATTTTGAAAAGGCTTTTGATAAAGTACGACTGGAGTTTATACAGTTGAAGTCGGAAGTTTACATACACTTAGGTTGGAGTAATTAAAACTCGTTTTTCAACCACTCCACAAGTTTCTTGCTAACAAACTATAGTATTGGCAAGTCGGTTAAAACATCTACTTAGTGCATGACGCAAGTAATTTTTCCAACAATTGTTTACAGACAGATTATTTCACTTATAATTCACTGTATCACAATTCCAGTGGGTCAGAAGTTAACATACACTAAGTTGACTGTGCCTTTAAATGGACTAATTTACATAATTTGAGTCAATTGGAGGTGTACCTGTGGATGTATTTCAAAGTCTACCTTCAAACTCAGTGCCTCTTTTCTTGACATCATGGGAAAATCCAAAGAAATCAGCCAAGACCTCAGAAAAATCATTGTAGACCTCCACACGTCTGGTTCATCCTTGGGAGCAATTTCCAAAAGCCTGCAGGTACCACGTTCATCTGTACGAACAATAGTACGCAAGTATAAACACCATGGGACCACGCAGCCGTCATAACGCTCAGGAAGGAGACGCGTTCTGTCTCCTAGAGATGAAAGTACTTTGGTGCGAAAAGTGCAAATCAATCCCAGAACAACAGCAAAGGACCTTGTGAAGATGCTGGAGAAAACAGGTACAAAAGTATCTATATTCACAGTAAAACGAGCAAGGAAGGAGCCACTGCTCCAAAACCGCCATAAGAAATACAGACTACGATTTGCAACTGCACATGGGGACAAAGATCATACTTCTTGGAGAAATGTCCTCTGGTCTGATGAAACAAAAATAGAACTGTTCGGCCATAATGACCATCGTTATGTTTGGAGGAAAAAGGGGGAGGCTTGCAAGCCGAAGAACACCATCCCAACCGTGAAGCACGGGGGTGGCAGCATCATGTTGTGGGGGTGCTTTGCTGCAGGAGGGACTGGTGCACTTCACTAAATAGATGGCATCATGAGGGAGGAAAATTATGTGGATATATTGAAGAAACATCTCAAGACATCAGTCATGAAGTTAAAAGCTTGGTCGCAAATGGGTCTTCCAAATGGACAATGACCCCAAGCTTACTTCCAAAGTTGTGGCAAAATGGCTTAAGGACAACAAAGTCAAGGTATTGGAGTGGCCATCACAAAGACCTCAATCCTACAGAAAATGTGTGGGCAGAACTGAAAAAGCGTGTGGGAGCAGGGAGGCCTACAAACCTGAGTTACACCAGCTCTGTCAGGAGGAATGGGACAAAATTCACCCAACTTATTGTGGGAAGCTTGTGGAAGGCTACCCGAAACGTTTGACCCAAGTTAAAGAATGTAAAGGCAATGCTACCAAATACTAATCGAGTGTATGTAAACTTCTGACCCACTGGGAATGTGATGAAAGAAATAAAAGCTGAAATAAATAATTATCTCTACTATTATTCTGACATTTCACATTCTTAAAATAAAGTGGTGATCCTAACTGACCTAAGACAGGGAATTTTTACGAGGATGTAAATGTCAGGAATTGTGAAAAACTGAGTTTAAATGTATTTGGCTAAGGTGTATGTAAACTTCCGATTTCAACTGTATATACAGTAACCCGAATCCCAGGGGTCAAATCAAATCAAATGTTATTGGTTACATACACACGGTTGGCAGATGTTATTGCAGGTGTAGTAAAATGCTTGTGCTTCTAGTTCCGACAGTGCAGCAATATCTAACAAGTAATATAACAATTCCACAACAAATACATAATACACAAAAATCTAAGTAAAGGGATGGAATAAGAATATATAAATATAAATATATGGATGAGTGATGGGTCGACACAGGGTGTGGGTCAGTACACGTGAACAAGCTTTAGGGTGTCCAGGCCACCCTCAAAGGGTGAGGTGCTGTGCCAATATATCACATTAAATCACAGGACAAAACAGCTGGTATGTTGGGACCCGGAACTAAACGCACCACACATATAACAACATTCAGACTTCAACACTACCAGTGTGTTCATAAACCTGGAACTGTTCATAACATGTTTATTACACATACATAACAGCATTCATAACAGCATTCATAACAGCATTCATAAACTACAAATAGGTCCTGGAGCCACTTTCCACAGTATAGCTGATGCAGTGACCCACGGAAGGCATTCTCAGTCAGTCCATGGAATATTTGTAAACCCATCAATGGAGTCTTAATATAGGATAGATAAGCCTAACAAAAACACCTCTGTTCCCCCTAGCAACAGAGACTGCATTACCTCACAGACAGGCCAGGGGGAAGGGAGTGTGTGGAACTGCTTTCGAGCAGTACGTGTATCACATGGAGAGGTCCTAGAGGAAACATGCGTATCCCAAACCCCACACTAAATATTAAATCCTCAAACCATCCCTTTAGGCACTATGCCGAAGATCTGAACGGACTGTCTGGACAGCTGCCCATTGGTTTGGTATTCAGCATAATTATTATGATTACACACACACACACACATATCAGACACATAAATATGCAAACATGTACACACACACACACACACACACACACACACACACACACACACACACACACACACACACACACACACACACACACACACACACACACACACACACACACACACACACACACACACACACACACACACACACACACAAGCAAGCAAAAATACATGCATGCATATCCACCGACGGACATTAGACAAACCTGCCATACACCCTAGTTGTCGTATAACATGCCAAAAAGGGCATCAGTGTTTTTCTGCATCCCATTCCAAACAATCCCATCTAGTGAGGAAAAATGAAGACAGATATCTGCATGATGCAAGTGCAGCACACATGCCTTGCGGAGATTAAAAAATTCCAAGCGGTGGCCCACCCTCTCCCCTTGTCTCTCTCTCTCTATTTCTCTCCCTCTCTCCCTTGTCTCTCTCTCTCTATTTCTCTCCCTCTCCCCTTTCTCCGTCACCCAAACACTGATCTGCTTGATTTCTGTTCGCAATGGCCACCTCAGAGAACCCTCCCAAAGCACACAAGCACACACACACAGACACACTCACACACACTCCCAGTCTTCTCCTCAGGCAGCTGAATACCCAGACACTCCCAGTCTTCTCCTCAGGCAGCTGAATACCCAGACACTCCCAGTCTTCTCCTCAGCCAGCTGAATACCCAGACACTCCCAGTCTTCTCCTCAGGCAGCTGAATACCCAGACACTCCCAGTCTTCTCCTCAGGCAGCTGAATACCCAGACGCTCCCAGTCTTCTCCTCAGGCAGCTGAATACCCAGACACTCCCAGTATTCTCCTCAGGCAGCTGAATACCCAGACGCTCCCAGTCTTCTGCTCAGGCAGCTGAATACCCAGACACTCCCAGTCTTCTCCTCAGGCAGCTGAATACCCAGACACTCCCAGTCTTCTCCTTAGGCAGCTGAATACCCAGACACTCCCAGTCTTCTCCTCAGGCAGCTGAATACCCAGACACTCCCAGTCTTCTCCTCAGGCAGCTGAATACCCAGACGCTCCCAGTCTTCTCCTCAGCCAGCTGAATACCCAGACACTCCCAGTCTTCTCCTCAGGCAGCTAAATACCCAGACACTCCCAGTATTCTCCTCAGGCAGCTGAATACCCAGACGCTCCCAGTCTTCTCCTCAGCAAGCTGAATACCCAGACACTCCCAGTATTCTCCTCAGGCAGATGAATATAGACACTCCCAGTCTTCTCCTCAGGCAGATGAATATAGACACTCCAAGTCTTCTCCTCAGGCAGCTGAATACCCAGACACTCCCAGTATTCTCCTCAGGCAGCTGAATACCCAGACGCTCCCAGTCTTCTCCTCGGGCAGCTGAATACCCAGACACTCCCAGTCTTCTGCTCAGGCAGCTGAATACCCAGACACTCCCAGTCTTCTCCTCAGGCAGCTGAATACCCAGACACTCCCAGTCTTCTCCTCAGGCAGCTGAATACACAGACACTCCCAGTATTCTCCTCAGGCAGCTGAATACCCAGACACTCCCAGTCTTCTCCTCAAGCAGCTGAATACCCAGACACTCCCAGTCTTCTGCTCAGGCAGCTGAATACCCAGACACTCCCAGTCTTCTCCTCAAGCAGCTGAATACCCAGACCTGTGAGCGGATATAAAAGCTTCTCTCACTGGCTTAGTAGGTAGCCTTCTTTCCCTCTCTTTATCTCTCTCTCTCACCCTCTCTCACCCCCTCTCTGTCCTCTTTTCACTCCCCGTCACCTTGTATCTGTGGGGCTCCTGTGGGCACTGCCAGTGCTATGCTGAGCAGAGAGAAGACGGGCTGGATTGAAGAAGGGTGCCCTGTACAATAATAAATAGTATTCTTTAAATAAGTAAAACATGATCAAAGTAACTAAGACACCATATTCACCAGTCCACAATAGTCATTATAACAGTCTGATGGTCACATGGTGCATTTTCCTGATACTAGTGTAGACCAGTTCTGATTGGTGAGATCTCGGGCTCCTGAGTGGCACAGCGGTCTAAGGCACTGCATCTCAGTACAAGAGGTGTGACTACAGTCCCTGGTTCAAATCCAGGCTGAATCACATCCAGACGTGATTGGGAGTCCCATAGGGCGGCGCACAATTGGCCCAGCGTCACCGGGGTAGGCCGTCATCGTAAATAACAATTTGTTCTTAACTGACTTGCCTGGTTAAATAAAGGTTCAATAAAGGTTCAATTAAAAAATGTCCAGTGGTGTTATTTTTTTTTTAGGTGAGGAAGCAAAAATAAAAAGGAAGCAAAAATAAAAAGGAAGCAAAAATGACGTAATGACGTCATCATTACCTCAATCAAAGTCTGTACCGACAGATGTAGCCTATTGAATATATAATCCTATACAATATAATTCCATATCATTATAGAATATGCATAAAATACATCCTCCAATCGCAACGTCTGCCTAGGCCAACACATATTGTCTCAAGAACATGTTCTGCTGTTAATACTCTCAATCACCAAGTTAGGCGTATCTCACTTCAAAATAGGCCATCATCCCTGTCAATCGTGAATGATAATTAGATACCGGTGAAGCGTCCAAACTGTATCTGCACACCAATCATTTGCTCTCCGTCAGTTTCATGGGGATTTGTATTCAGATCTTATTGAATGACTGTCTGGTGAGTGAATTAGAGCAGATGGGGTTAACGCACTTTATAGCCTTTCTTGTATTTTGTTTCAATCAAAGCATATAACAATGATATTATATATATATATATTTTTTTACTATTGAACTTCAGCTAACCATCAAAAAATGTCATTAGAAATGAGGAAGTGTTTTTGGTGTCGCAGTATCGCTATAGGCTACTACGGTATGCTATTATATTCAGGTTCTGTTATGTAAAATGCTAATGAATCCTTATGTGATCTTGCGAGACATTTATGCAGCTTTGATCTAACTTTACTAAACGAGTAAAGTGAGAATTGATCATCTTTTATTTGTAATAATGATAAAAAGTGATGAGTAGGGACTATTAGGTGGAGGAAACAGATCTTGATGAGGGTTATTTTAAGCGATTGGAACGCCCTTCGTGGTGCTGAAAGGACAGCCAGGATCGTGCACTGATGTTAAAAAAGCAGAGAGCCCAAATCTCTCTCAATGAGAATCAAACCTGCATTGGACATTACAAATTACACATTACACATTACAATCACTTAAAATACATGAATAAAGGCAAATCACCTGGATGGGTGGTTACTCCTCCTGAGGCCTATTTAACATTTTGGAATCAATTAGGTCCACTATTGCTCTACATGATTAATACAGCCGTTCACAGAAGAGGTTCATTTGGAAGAGATGTGGACACTAATTTGGCTTTAATGAATAAAAGGTAAGGATGCCGCCCAGTGTTCTCGCTACCCCAACGGGTGGTGCTGAAGGAGACGTCATTCGGCCAGTTCAGGAACAAACAACAATCATTTGAAGTATAGCCTAATAGGCCTGTGACTACGTGGTACACAGTGCATTCAGAAAGTATTCAGACCCCTTCGCTAAATTAGGATCGTGGACAGGAAACAGCAGAGGGAGCACCGCCCTATCCACATCGACGGTACCACAGTGGAGAAGGTGGAAAGTTTTAAGTTCCTTGGTGTACACATCACCGACAAACTGAAATGATCCACGCACACAGACAGCGTGGTGAAGAAGGCGCAACAATGCCTCTTCAACCTCAGGAGGCTGAAAAAATGTGGCTCGTCACCGGAAACCCTCACTAACTTTTACAGGTGCACAATCGAGAGCATCCTGTCGGGCTGTATCACCGCCCGGTACGGTAACTGCACCACCCACAACGCATCACCGGGGGCAAACTACCTGCCCTCCAGGACATCTACACCACCCGATGTCACAGGAAGGCCAAAAAGATCAATAACCACCCGAGCCACTGCCTGTTCACCCCGCTACCACCCAGAAGGCGACTTCTGTACAGGTGCATCAAAGCTGGGACAGAGATTGAAAAACAGCTTCTATCTCAATGTCACGCTCTGACCTTAGTTATCTTTGTTTTCTTTATTATTTTGGTTAGCTCAGGGTGTGACGAGGGTGGTATGTGTTTTTGTCTTGTTTAGGGTTTTGGGTATGTCTAGGTGTGTGTGTGTAGTCTAGGCATATGTATGTCTATGGTGGCCTAGATTGGTTCCCAATCAGAGGCAGCTGTTTATCGTTGTCTCTGATTGGGGATCCTATTTAGGTTGCCATTTTCCATTTAGGTTTTGTGGGTTATTGTCTATGTTGATGTTGCATGTCTGCACTCAGTGTTTATAGCGTTCACGTCCGTTTGTTATTTTGTATAGTTTGTTAGTGTTCTTCGTGTTCAGTCGTCTTGTATTTAAATATGTATTCACATCACGCTGCGCTTTGGTCTCCTCACTACGACGAACGTGACACTCAAGGCCATCAGATTGTTAAACAGCCATCACTAGCACAGAGAAGTGGCTGCCTACCTACAGACTTGATATCATTGGCCACTTTAATAAATGGAACACTAGTCACTTTAAGAATGTTTACATATCTCACATTACTTATCTCATATGTATATACTGTATACTGTATCATACACTATCTATTCTATATTATGTATTGCATCTTAGCCGCTCTGTCACTGCTCATCCATATATTTTATATTTATATATTCTCATCCCATTCCTTTACTAGATTGTGTGTATTAGGTTTTGTTGTGGAATTGTTAGATATTAGGTTTTGTTGTGGAATTTGTTAGATATTAGGTTTTGTTGTGGAATTGTTAGATATTAGGTTTGTTGTGGAATTGTTAGATATTAGGTTTTGTTGTGGAATTGTTAGATATGACCTGTTAGATACTGATGCACTGTCAGATCTAGAAGCATAAGCATTTCGCTACACTCACAATTAGAGGTCGACCGATTAATCGGAATGGCCGATTAATTAGGGCCGATTTCAAGTTCTCATTACAATCGGAAATCGGTATTTTTGGACACCGATTTGGCAGATTTTTTATATATTTTTTTTACGCCTTTATTTAACTAGGCAAGTCAGTTAAGAACACATTCTTATTTTCAATGACGGCCTAGGAACGGTGGGTTAACTGCCTTGTTCAGGGGCAGAACGACAGATTTTTACCTTGTCAGCTCGGGGATTCAATCTTGCAACCTTACAGTTAACTAGTCCAATGCTCTAACCACCTGATTACATTGCACTCCACGAGGAGCCCGCCTGTTACGCGAATGCAGTAAGAAGCCAAGGTAAGTTGCTAGCTAGCATTAAACTTATCTTATAAAAAACAATCAATCAATCATAATCACTAGTTAACTACACATGGTTGATGATATTACTAGTTTATCTAGCGTGTCCTGCGTTGCATATAATCGATGCGGTGCGTATCGTTGCTCCAATGTGTACCTAACCATACACATCAATGCCTTTCTTAAAATCAATACACAGAAGTATATATTTTTAAACCTGCATATTTAGCTAAAAGAAATCCAATTTAGCAGGCAATATTAACCAGGTGAAATTGTGTCACTTCTCTTGCGTTCATTGCACGCAGAGTCAGTGTATATGCAACAGTTTGGGCCGCCTAATTTGCCAGAATTTTAAGTAATTATGACATAACATTGAAGGTTGTGCAATGTAACAGGAATATTTAGACTTATGGATGCGACCCGTTAGATAAAATACGGAATGGTTCCGTATTTCACTGAAAGAATAAACGTCTTGTTTTCGAGATGATAGTTTCCGGATTCGAGCATATTAATGACCTAAGGCTCGTATTTCTGTGTGTTATTATGTTATAACTAAGTCTATGATTTGATAGAGCAGTCTGATTGAGCGATGGTAGGCACCAGCATGCTCATAAGCATTCATTCAAACAGCACTTTCGTGCGTTTTGCCAGCAGGTCTTCGCAATGCTTCAAGCATTGCGCTGTTTATGACTTCAAGCCTATCAACTCCCGAGATTAGGCTGGTGTAACCGATGTGAAATGGCTAGCTAGTTAACGGTGTGCGCGCTAATAGCGTTTCAAACGTCACTCGCTCTGAGACTTGGAGTGGTTGTTCCCCTTGCTCTGCATGGGTAACGCTGCTTCGAGGGTGGCTGTTGTCGATGTGTTCCTGGTTCGAGCCCAGGGAGGAGCGAGGAGAGGGACGGAAGCTATACTGTTACACTGGCAATACTAAAGTGCCTATAAGAACATCCAATAGTCAAAGGTTAATGAAATACAAATGGTATAGAGAGAAATAGTCCTATAATTCCTATAATAACTACAACCTAAAACTTCTTACCTGGGAATATTGAAGACTCATGTTAAAAGGAACCACCAGCTTTCATATGTTCTCATGTTCTGAGCAAGGAACTTAAATGTTAGCTTTCTTACATGGCACATATTGCACTTTTACTTTCTTCTCCAACACTTTGTTATTGCATTATTTAAACTAAATTGAACATGTTTCATTATTTATTTGAGGCTAAATTGATTATATTGATGTATTATATTAAGTTAAAATAAGTGTTCATTCAGTATTGTTGTAATTGTCATTATTACAAATACATTTTTAAAAACGGCCGATTAATCGGTATCGGCTTTTTTTGGTCCTCCAATAATCGGCATCGGTATCGGCGTTGAAAAATCACTGTACTGTTCTCCTCTACTGTCAACAAATTCTGTAAAGCCATTGATGGTGGAGATGCACGGGAGGGAGAAGCGTTGGAAAAAGATGCACATGTCTTCTTCCTGGAATCCCAGAGGGAGAGGCTCTGGCCAGCTCTCTCTCCAGGACGTTTCAGGTGTGTGTACTCAGACTGCACCGCCTGGTCCACTGTGATGTGCCTTTAAAGCCTGTGGTTGTGAACAGGCAGCTTCTCATGCTGTTTATAAGACTAGATTGGAAATCCTGGGGATTCTTTTTCAACATTGTGATTGGTCAAAGTGGTCAAGCCTCTGCATCCACAGTGCACACATGTAGCCTACAGTTGTTCATCATTCTGGCCCCCCCCCAGAGAGAAGACAGAGCCACCACCCCCCCCCCCCCCCAGAGAGAAGACAGAGCCACCCCCCCCCCTAGAGAGACGACAGAGCCACCCCCCCCCCCCCCCCCAGACAGAAGACAGAGCCACCCCCCCCCCCCCAGGGAGAAGACAGAGCCACCCCCCCCCAGAGAGAAGACAGAGCCACCCCCCCCAGAGAGAAGACAGAGCCACCCCCCCCCACCCCCAGAGAGAAGACAGAGCCATCCCCAGAGAGAAGACAGAGCCCCCCCCAGAGAGAAGACAGAGCCCCCCAGAGAGAAGACAGAGCCACCCCCAGAAAGAAGACAGAGCCACCCCCAGAGAGAAGACAGAGCCACCCCCAGAGAGAAGACAGAGCCATCCCCAGAGAGAAGACAGCCCCCCCCAGAGAGAAGACAGAGCCATCCCCAGAGAGAAGACAGAGCCCCCCCCCCCAGAGAGAAGACAGAGCCCCCCCAGAGAGAAGACAGAGCCACCCCCAGAGAGAAGACAGAGCCATCCCCAGAGAGAAGACAGAGCCCCCCCCCAGAGAGAAGACAGAGCCCCCCCCAGAGAGAAGACAGAGCCATCCCCAGAGTGAAGACAGAGCCATCCCCAGAGAGAAGACAGAGCCATCCCCAGAGAGAAGACAGAGCCCCCCCCCAGAGAGAAGACAGAGACATCCCCAGAGAGAAGACAGCCCCCGCCCCAGAGAGAAGACAGAGCCACCCTCAGAGAGAAGACAGAGCCACCCCCAGAAAGAAGACAGAGCCACCCCCAGAGATAAGACAGCCCCCCCTCAGAGAGAAGACAGGGCCATCCCCAGAGAGAAGACAGAGCCACCCCCAGAGAGAAGACAGAGCCACCCCCAGAGAGAAGACAGAGCCACCCCCAGAGAGAAGACAGCCCCCCCCCCCCCCCCCCCCCCCCAGAGAGAAGACAGAGCCACCCCCAGAGAGAAGACAGAGCCACCCCCAGAGAGAAGACAGAGCCACCCCCAGAGAGAAGACAGAGCCACCCCCAGAGAGAAGACAGAGCCATCCCCAGAGAGAAGACAGCCCCCCCCCCAGAGAGAAGACAGAGCCACCCCCCCCCAGAGAGAAGACAGAGCCACCCCCCCCCCCCCCAGAGAGAAGACAGAGCCATCCCCAGAGAGAAGACAGAGCCCCCCCCCAGAGAGAAGACAGAGCCATCCCCAGAGAGAAGACAGCCCCCCCCCAGAGAGAAGACAGAGCCACCCTCAGAGAGAAGACAGAGCCACCCCCAGAAAGAAGACAGAGCCACCCCCAGAAAGAAGACAGAGCCACCCCCAGAGAGAAGACAGAGCCACCCTCAGAGAGAAGACAGAGCCACCCTCAGAGAGAAGACAGAGCCACCCTCAGAGAGAAGACAGAGCCACCCCCAGAAAGAAGACAGAGCCACCCCCAGAGAGAAGACAGCCCCCCCTCAGAGAGAAGACAGGGCCATCCCCAGAGAGAAGACAGAGCCACCCCCAGAGAGAAGACAGAGCCACCCCCAGAGAGAAGACAGAGCCACCCCCAGAGAGAAGACAGCCCCCCCCAGAGAGAAGACAGAGCCACCCCCAGAGAGAAGGCAGCCCCCCCCCCCCCAGAGAGAAGACAGAGCCACCCCCAGAGAGAAGACAGAGCCACCCCCAGAGAGAAGACAGCCCCCCCCCCCCCCCCCCCCAGAGAGAAGACAGGGAAGAAACCACCATTTAGCTCTAAACTGATATACATATTGATTTGGTTTATAATCTTTCATGGATTTTTTGTGGTATTTATCAGAATTAATTTTCCAGTAATAATTTTACCAGCTCTGTGTATTCTCAAATTGGAAGACATTAAGGACTGTCTAGTAGTGACTTCATCCAGATGAGGAATAGATTATCTTTCTACGTCTGGTGAGAAGAGGAACGTGTCACTTTCCCTGTCCTGATGAATGGCTGTGTGGTAGATGTATCACAACTCATTATCAGCCACAGAGACGGGCAATAAGGACTGGTCTGTTACGTTTTAACAATGACTTTATGTGACAACAAAACCAATAGCCAGGAGCCAGAGCGAGACAAGGCCAAATGATAGAGATAGCGAGAGGAGATTGAACAGTAACGTAGGCTATTTTGTGTGTGAGACGGGGGTCTTTTTTATTAAAGCCATTAAAGCCTTTCACTCATCTGAGCTAGTTTAACAACAGTATATTCTGTCCAAACAAATGGAGGTTCAAGAACTAAGCAGGTGAGATATCCTCAGGCTTGTAGACAACACTGTAGATAACACTGCATACAACACTGTACTGTATATAACACTGTACTGTAGACAACACTGTAGATAACACTGTAGATAACACTGCATACAACACTGTACTGTATATAACACTGTACTGTAGACAACACTGTAGATAACACTGTAGATAACACTGCATACAACACTGTACTGTATATAACACTGTACTGTATATAACACTGTACTGTAGACAACACTGTAGACAACACTGTAGATAACACTGCATACAACACTGTACTGTACACAACACTGTAGATAACACTGTAGACAACACTGTACTGTATATAACACTGTACTGTAGATAACACTGTACTGTAGATAACACTGTAGATAACACTGTACTGTAGACAACACTGTAGATAACACTGTACTGTACACAACACTGTAGATAACACTGTAGACAACACTGTACTGTATATAACACTGTAGATAACACTGTACTGTAGATAACACTGCATATAACACTGTACTGTATACAACACTGTACTGTAGACAACACTGTAGATAACACTGTATACAACACTGTACTGTAGACAACACTGTATACAACACTGTACTGTAGACAACACTGTAGATAACACTGTACTGTAGATAACACTGCATATAACACTGTACTGTATACAACACTGTACTGTAGACAACACTGTAGATAACACTGCATACAACACTGTACTGTATACAACACTGTAGACAACACTGTACTGTACACAACACTGTAGATAACACTGTACTGTAGACAACACTGTAGATAACACTGTACTGTAGACAACACTGTAGATAACACTGTACTGTAGACAACACTGCATATAACACTGTACTGTAGACAACACTGTAGATAACACTGTACTGTAGATAACACTGTACTGTAGACAACACTGTAGATAACACTGTACTGTAGATAACACTGCATATAACACTGTACTGTATACAACACTGTACTGTATACAACACTGTATACAACACTGTACTGTAGACAACACTGTACTGTACACAACACTGTAGATAACACTGTATACAACACTGTACTGTAGACAACCCTGTACTGTATACAACACTGTACTGTATACAACACTGTATACAACACTGTACTGTATATAACACTGTACTGTAGATAACACTGTATACAACACTGTACTGTATACAACACTGTACTGTAGACAACACTGTAGATAACACTGCATACAACACTGTACTGTATATAACACTGTACTGTAGACAACCCTGTACTGTAGACAACACTGTAGATAACACTGCATACAACACTGTACTGTATATAACACTGTACTGTAGACAACACTGTAGATAACACTGTAGATAACACTGTATACAACACTGTACTGTATATAACACTGTACTGTAGACAACACTGTAGATAACACTGCATACAACACTGTACTGTATATAACACTGTACTGTATACAACACTGTAGATAACACTGTACTGTAGACAACACTGTACTGTAGACAACACTGTAGATAACACTGCATACAACACTGTACTGTATATAACACTGTACTGTAGACAACACTGTAGATAACACTGTACTGTAGACAACACTGTAGATAACACTGTACTGTAGACAACACTGTATATAACACTGTACTGTAGATAACACTGTATACAACACTGTACTGTATATAACACTGTACTGTAGACAACACTGTAGACAACACTGTAGATAACACTGTACTGTAGATAACACTGTATACAACACTGTACTGTAGACAACACTGTATACAACACTGTACTGTAGACAACACTGTAGATAACACTGTACTGTATATAACACTGTACTGTAGATAACACTGTATACAACACTGTACTGTAGACAACACTGTAGATAACACTGTATATAACACTGTACTGTATACAACACTGTATACAACACTGTAGATAACACTGTAGATAACACTGTAGATAACACTGCATACAACACTGTACTGTATATAACACTGTACTGTAGACAACACTGTAGATAACACTGCATACAACACTGTACTGTATATAACACTGTACTGTAGACAACACTGTAGACAACACTGTAGATAACACTGCATACAACACTGTACTGTAGACAACACTGTAGATAACACTGCATACAACACTGTACTGTATATAACACTGTACTGTAGACAACACTGTAGACAACACTGTAGATAACACTGCATACAACACTGTACTGTATATAACACTGTACTGTAGACAACACTGTAGATAACACTGTATACAACACTGTACTGTATATAACACTGTACTGTAGACAACACTGTAGATAACACTGTATACAACACTGTACTGTAGATAACACTGTATACAACACTGTACTGTATATAACACTGCACTGCATACAACACTGTACTGCATACAACACTGTACTGTACACAACACTGTAGATAACACTGTAGATAACACTGTATACAACACTGTACTGTATATAACACTGTAGATAACACTGTACTGTACACAACACTGTAGATAACACTGTATACAACACTGTACTGTATATAACACTGTACTGTAGATAACACTGTACTGTATACAACACTGTACTGTATACAACACTGTAGATAACACTGTACTGTACACAACACTGTAGATAACACTGTATACAACACTGTACTGTATATAACACTGTACTGTAGATAACACTGTATACAACACTGTACTGTATATAACACTGTACTGTAAACAACACTGTATACAACACTGTACTGTATATAACACTGTATACAACACTGTACTGTAGACAACACTGTAGATAACACTGCATACAACACTGTACTGTACACAACACTGTAGATAACACTGTACTGTATATAACACTGTACTGTATACAACACTGTACTGTAGACAACACTGTACTGTACATAACACTGTACACAACACTGTGCTGTATACAAAACTGTACTGTATGTAACACTGTACTGTAGATAACACTGTACTGTATATAACACTGTACTGTATATAACACTGTACTGCATATAACACTGTACTGTAGATAACACTGTACTGTACATAACACTGTACTGTATTCGTACTGTATATAATACTGTCCTGTATATAACATTGTACACAACACTGTACTGTATACAACACTGTCCTGTATATAACACTGTACTGTATATACACTGACCCTAACCTCCCCAGTCTGATCTACGTTGACCCTAACCTACCCAGTCTGATCTGCAATGACCCTAACCTACCCAGTCTGATCTGCAATGACCCTAACCTACCCAGTCTGATCTGCAATGACCCTAACCTCCCCAGTCTGATCTGCGTTGATCCTAACCTCCCCAGTCTGATCTGCGTTAACCCTAACCTACCCAGTCTGATCTGCGTTGACCCTAACCTACCCAGTCTGATCTGCATTGACCCTAACCTACCCAGTCTGATCTGCATGACCCTAACCTCCCCAGTCTGATCTGCATTGACCCTAACCTCCCCAGTCTGATCTGCATGACCCTAACCTCCCCAGTCTGATCTGCGTTGACCCCAACCTACCCAGTCTGATCTGCGTTGACCCCAACCTACCCAGTCTGATCTGCGTTGACCCTAACCTACCCAGTCTAACCTCCCCAGTCTGATCTGCGTTGACCCCAACCTTGGATATACACAAGGAAAAAGAAGGGAAGGTGTACAGTTGAAAAAAAAATGTCCATAAAAAGAAGCTAGAGGTTTTTGGTGTGTTTTTCTAAAACACAAACTTTGTAAGGAAACCCGACCGGGGGTACCGAAGGAGCTGAGCAGGACTTCCTGAATCCAGCAGTCTCTCAGTAACAGAGTCTCATGAATGTTTAAGGTGCTTAAAGAAAGAGGAGAGACGGCATTAGAGTAGAGGGTAGAGTAGACGGCATTAGAGTAGAGGGTAGAGTAGACGGCATTAGAGTAGAGGGTAGAGTAGAGGGTAGAGTAGAGGGTAGAGTAGACGGCATTAGAGTAGAGGGTAGAGTAGACGGCATTAGAGTAGAGGGTAGAGTAGACGGCATTAGAGTAGAGGGTAGAGTAGAGGGTAGAGTAGAGGGTAGAGTAGACGGCATTAGAGTAGAGGGTAGAGTAGACGGCATTAGAGTAGAGGGTAGAGTAGACGGCATTAGAGTAGAGGGTAGAGTAGACGGAATTAGAGTAGAGGGTAGAGTAGACGGCATTAGAGTAGAGGGTAGAGTAGAGGGTAGAGTAGAGGGTAGAGTAGACGGCAATAGAGTAGAGGGTAGAGTAGACGGCATTAGAGTAGAGGGTAGAGTAGACGGCATTAGAGTAGAGGGTAGAGTAGACGGCATTAGAGTAGAGGGTAGAGTAGACGGCATTAGAGTAGAGGGTAGAGTAGACGGCATTAGAGTAGAGGGTAGAGTAGAGGGTAGAGTAGAGGGTAGAGTAGACGGCATTAGAGTAGAGGGTAGAGTAGACGGCATTAGAGTAGAGGGTAGAGTAGACGGCATTAGAGTAGAGGGTAGAGTAGAGGGTAGAGTAGAGGGTAGAGTAGACGGCATTAGAGTAGAGGGTAGAGTAGACGGCATTAGAGTAGAGGGTAGAGTAGACGGCATTAGAGTAGAGGGTAGAGTAGACGGAATTAGAGTAGAGGGTAGAGTAGACGGCATTAGAGTAGAGGGTAGAGTAGAGGGTAGAGTAGAGGGTAGAGTAGACGGCAATAGAGTAGAGGGTAGAGTAGACGGCATTAGAGTAGAGGGTAGAGTAGACGGCATTAGAGTAGAGGGTAGAGTAGACGGCATTAGAGTAGAGGGTAGAGTAGACGGAATTAGAGTAGAGGGTAGAGTAGACGGCATTAGAGTAGAGGGTAGAGTAGACGGCATTAGAGTAGAGGGTAGAGTAGACGGCATTAGAGTAGAGGGTAAAGTAGAGGGTATTAGAGTAGAGGGTAGAGTAGACGGCATTAGAGTAGAGGGTAGAGTAGACGGCATTAGAGTAGAGGGTAGAGTAGACGGCATTAAAGTAGAGGGTAGAGTAGACGGCATTAGAGTAGAGGGTAGAGTAGACGGCATTAGAGTAGAGGGTAGAGTAGACGGCATTAGAGTAGAGGGTAGAGTAGACGGCATTAGAGTAGAGGGTAGAGTAGAAGGCATTAGAGTAGAGGGTAGAGTAGATGGCATTAGAGTAGAGGGTAGAGTAGACGGCATTAGAGTAGAGGGTAGAGTAGAGGGTAGAATAGACGGCATTAGAGTAGAGAGTAGAGTAGAGGGTAGAGTAGACGGCATTAGAGTAGAGGGTAGAGTAGAGGGTAGAGTAGAAGGCATTAGAGTAGAGGGTAGAGTAGAGGGTAGAGTAGACGGCATTAGAGTAGAGGGTAGAGTAGAGGGTAGAGTACAGGGTAGAATAGACGGCATTAGAGTAGAGGGTAGAGTAGAAGGCATTAGAGTAGAGGGTAGAGTAGACGGCATTAGAGTAGAGGGTAGAGTAGAGGGTAGAGTAGACGGCATTAGAGTAGAGGGTAGAGTAGAGGGTAGAATAGACGGCATTAGAGTAGAGGGTAGAGTAGAGGGTAGAGTAGACGGCATTAGAGTAGAGGGTAGAGTAGAGGGTAGAGTAGACGGCATTAGAGTAGAGGGTAGAGTAGACGGCATTAGAGTAGAGGGTAGAGTAGAAGGCATTAGAGTAGAGGGTAGAGTAGACGGCATTAGAGTAGAGGGTAGAGTAGAGGGTAGAGTAGACGGCATTAGAGTAGAGGGTAGAGTAGACGGCATTAGAGTAGAGGGTAGAGTAGACGGCATTAGAGTAGAGGGTAGAGTAGAGGGCATTAGAGTAGAGGGTAGAGTAGACGGCATTAGAGTAGAGGGTAGAGTAGAAGGCATTAGAGTAGAGGGTAGAGTAGACGGCATTAGAGTAGCGGGTAGAGTAGACGGCATTAGAGTAGAGGGTAGAGTAGAGGGCATTAGAGTAGAGGGTAGAGTAGACGGCATTAGAGTAGAGGGTAGAGTAGAAGGCATTAGAGTAGAGGGTAGAGTAGACGGCATTAGAGTAGAGGGTAGAGTAGACGGCATTAGAGTAGAGGGTAGAGTAGAGAGTAGAGTAGAGGGTAGAGTAGACGGCATTAGAGTAGAGGGTAGAGTAGAGGGTAGAGTAGACGGCATTAGAGTAGAGGGTAGAGTAGAGGGTATTAGAGTAGAGGGTAGAGTAGACGGCATTAGAGTAGAGGGTAGAGTAGACGGCATTAGAGTAGAGGGTAGAGTAGAGAGTAGAGTAGAGGGTAGAGTAGACGGCATTAGAGTAGAGGGTAGAGTAGAGGGTAGAGTAGACGGCATTAGAGTAGAGGGTAGAGTAGAGGGTAGAATAGACGGCATTAGAGTAGAGGGTAGAGTAGAGGGTAGAGTAGAGGGTAGAGTAGACGGCATTAGAGTAGAGGGTAGAGTAGAGGGTAGAATACAGGGTAGAATAGATGGCATTAGAGTAGAGGGTAGAATAGACGGCATTAGAGTAGAGGGTAGAGTAGAGGGTAGAGTAGAGGGTAGAGTAGAGGGTAGAGTAGACGGCATTAGAGTAGAGGGTAGAGTAGAGGGTAGAGTACAGGGTAGAATAGACGGCATTAGAGTAGAGGGTAGAGTAGACGGCATTAGAGTAGAGGGTAGAGTAGACGGCATTAGAGTAGAGGGTAGAGTAGACGGCATTAGAGTAGAGGGTAGAGTAGACGGCATTAGAGTAGAGGGTAGAGTAGAGGGCATTAGAGTAGAGGGTAGAGTAGACGGCATTAGAGTAGAGAGTAGAGTAGACGGCATTAGAGTAGAGGGTAGAGTAGAAGGCATTAGAGTAGAGAGTAGAGTAGACGGCATTAGAGTAGAGGGTAGAGTAGAGGGTAGAGTAGAGGGTAGAGTAGACGGCATTAGAGTAGAGGGTAGAGTAGAGGGTAGAGTACAGGGTAGAGTAGACGGCATTAGAGTAGAGGGCAGAGTAGAAGGCATTAGAGTAGAGGGTAGAGTAGACGGCATTAGAGTAGAGGGTAGAGTAGACGGCATTAGAGTAGAGGGTAGAGTAGACGGCATTAGAGTAGAGGGTAGAGTAGAGGGTAGAGTAGACGGCATTAGAGTAGAGAGTAGAGTAGAGAGTAGAGTAGACGGCATTAGAGTAGAGGGTAGAGTAGAGGGTAGAGTAGACGGCATTAGAGTAGAGGGTAGAGTAGAAGGCATTAGAGTAGAGGGTAGAGTAGAGGGTAGAATAGACGGCATTAGAGTAGAGGGTAGAGTAGAAGGCATTAGAGTAGAGGGTAGAGTAGAGGGTAGAATAGACGGCATTAGAGTAGAGGGTAGAGTAGACGGCATTAGAGTAGAGGGTAGAGTAGACGGCATTAGAGTAGAGGGTAGAGTAGACGGCATTAGAGTAGAGGGTAGAGTAGACGGCATTAGAGTAGAGGGTAGAGTAGAGGGCATTAGAGTAGAGGGTAGAGTAGACGGCATTAGAGTAGAGGGTAGAGTAGAAGGCATTAGAGTAGAGGGTAGAGTAGAGGGTAGAGTAGACGGCATTAGAGTAGAGGGTAGAGTAGAGGGTAGAGTAGAGGGTAGAATAGACGGCATTAGAGTAGAGGGTAGAGTAGAGGGTAGTGTAGAGGGTAGAGTAGACGGCATTAGAGTAGAGGGTAGAGTAGAGGGTAGAGTAGAGGGTAGAATAGACGGCATTAGAGTAGAGGGTAGAGTAGAGGGTAGAGTAGAGGGTAGAGTAGACGGCATTAGAGTAGAGGGTAGAGTAGAGGGTAGAATACAGGGTAGAATAGATGGCATTAGAGTAGAGGGTAGAATAGACGGCATTAGAGTAGAGGGTAGAGTAGAGGGTAGAGTAGAGGGTAGAGTAGAGGGTAGAGTAGACGGCATTAGAGTAGAGGGTAGAGTAGACGGCATTAGAGTAGAGGGTAGAGTAGACGGCATTAGAGTAGAGGGTAGAGTAGACGGCATTAGAGTAGAGGGTAGAGTAGACGGCATTAGAGTAGAGGGTAGAGTAGACGGCATTAGAGTAGAGGGTAGAGTAGAGGGCATTAGAGTAGAGGGTAGAGTAGACGGCATTAGAGTAGAGAGTAGAGTAGACGGCATTAGAGTAGAGGGTAGAGTAGAAGGCATTAGAGTAGAGAGTAGAGTAGACGGCATTAGAGTAGAGGGTAGAGTAGACGGCATTAGAGTAGAGGGTAGAGTAGAGGGCATTAGAGTAGAGAGTAGAGTAGACGGCATTAGAGTAGAGGGTAGAGTAGAAGGCATTAGAGTAGAGAGTAGAGTAGACGGCATTAGAGTAGAGGGTAGAGTAGAAGGCATTAGAGTAGAGGGTAGAGTAGACGGCATTAGAGTAGAGGGTAGAGTAGACGGCATTAGAGTAGAGGGTAGAGTAGACGGCATTAGAGTAGAGGGTAGAGTAGACGGCATTAGAGTAGAGGGTAGAGTAGACGGCATTAGAGTAGAGGGTAGAGTAGACGGCATTAGAGTAGAGGGTAGAGTAGACGGCATTAGAGTAGAGGGTAGAGTACAGGGTAGAGTAGACGGCATTAGAGTAGAGGGTAGAGTAGAAGGCATTAGAGTAGAGGGTAGAGTAGACGGCATTAGAGTAGAGGGTAGAGTAGACGGCATTAGAGTAGAGGGTAGAGTAGACGGCATTAGAGTAGAGGGTAGAGTAGACGGCATTAGAGTAGAGAGTAGAGTAGAGAGTAGAGTAGACGGCATTAGAGTAGAGGGTAGAGTAGACGGCATTAGAGTAGAGGGTAGAGTAGACGGCATTAGCGTTGGAGGCACTGACCCACTTCAGGCTGATACTATTAGCCATGACCAGCCATTTCAGGAAATAAGGGATTTAAAGCCATTTCAGGAAATATGGGATTTAAAGCCATTTCCTTTTAAGGGGTGGAAGGACTAACACTGTATTATCTGTATAAAGGATGGAAGGACTAACACTGTATGATCTGTATAAAGGATGGAAGGACTAACACTGTATGATCTGTATAAAGGATGGAAGGACTAACACTGTATGATCTGTATAAAGGATGGAAGGACTAACACTGTATTATCTGTATAAAGGGTGGAAGGACTAACACTGTATGATCTGTATAAAGGATGGAAGGACTAACACTGTATGATCTGTATAAAGGATGGAAGGACTAACACTGTATTATCTGTATAAAGGATGGAAGGACTAACACTGTATTATCTGTATAAAGGATGGAAGGACTAACACTGTATTATCTGTATAAAGGATGGAAGGACTAACACTGTATGATCTGTATAAAGGATGGAAGGACTAACACTGTATTATCTGTATAAAGGGTGGAAGGACTAACACTGTATTATCTGTATAAAGGATGGAAGGACTAACACTGTATGATCTGTATAAAGGATGGAAGGACTAACACTGTATTATCTGTATAAAGGATGGAAGGACTAACACTGTATTATCTGTATAAAGGATGGAAGGACTAACACTGTATTATTTGTATAAAGGGTGGAAGGACTAACACTATATGATCTGTATAAAGGATGGAAGGACTAACACTGTATTATCTGTATAAAGGATGGAAGGACTAACACTGTATGATCTGTATAAAGGATGGAAGGACTAACACTATATGATCTGTATAAAGGATGGAAGGACTAACACTGTATTATCTGTATAAAGGGTGGAAGGACTAACACTGTATGATCTGTATAAAGGGTGGAAGGACTAACACTGTATGATCTGTATAAAGGGTGGAAGGACTAACACTGTATGATCTGTATAAAGGGTGGAAGGACTAACACTGTATGATCTGTATAAAGGGTGGAAGGACTAACACTATATGATCTGTATAAAGGATGGAAGGACTAACACTGTATGATCTGTATAAAGGATGGAAGGACTAACACTGTATTATCTGTATAAAGGATGGAAGGACTAACACTGTATGATCTGTATAAAGGGTGGAAGGACTAACACTGTATTTTCTGTATAAAGGATGGAAGGACTAACACTGTATGATCTGTATAAAGGGTGGAAGGACTAACACTATATGATCTGTATAAAGGGTGGAAGGACTAACACTGTATTATCTGTATAAAGGGTGGAAGGACTAACACTGTATTATCTGTATAAAGGGTGGAAGGACTAACACTGTATGATCTGTATAAAGGGTGGAAGGACTAACACTGTATTATCTGTATAAAGGATGGAAGGACTAACACTGTATGATCTGTATAAAGGGTGGAAGGACTAACACTATATGATCTGTATAAAGGGTGGAAGGACTAACACTGTATGATCTGTATAAAGGATGGAAGGACTAACACTGTATGATCTGTATAAAGGGTGGAAGGACTAACACTATATGATCTGTATAAAGGATGGAAGGACTAACACTGTATGATCTGTATAAAGGATGGAAGGACTAACACTGTATTATCTGTATAAAAGACGGAAGGACTAACACTGTATGATCTGTATAAAGGGTGGAAGGACTAACACTATATGATCTGTATAAAGGGTGGAAGGACTAACACTATATGATCTGTATAAAGGATGGAAGGACTAACACTGTATGATCTGTATAAAGGATGGAAGGACTAACACTGTATGATCTGTATAAAGGATGGAAGGACTAACACTGTATTATCTGTATAAAGGATGGAAGGACTAACACTGTATGATCTGTATAAAGGATGGAAGGACTAACACTGTATGATCTGTATAAAGGATGGAAGGACTAACACTGTATGATCTGTATAAAGGGTGGAAGGACTAACACTATATGATCTGTATAAAGGGTGGAAGGACTAACACTGTATTATCTGTATAAAGGTGTGAAAAACTCAATAAAGTCCAATTATATTGATAGCTCTATTTTTAGGTCACAGTGAGCGAGTAGAAAACACAATGATAATGCATTGTCCCCATTGACCCCATTGTCCTCATTGTCCTCATTGACCCCATTGTCCCATATTGTCCCCATTGACCCCATTGTCCTCATTGACCCCATTGTCCTCATTGTCCCCATTGTCCTCATTGACCCCATTGTCCTCATTGTCCCCATTGTCCCCATTGTCCTCATTGTCCCCATTGTCCTCATTGTCCCCATTGACCCCATTGTCCTCATTGACCCCATTGTCCTCATTGACCCCATTGTCCCCATTGACCCCATTGTCCCCATTGACCACATTGTCCCGTATTGTCCCCATTGTCCCCATTGATCCCATTGTCCCGTATTATACTTCTCATGTCACATATCATGTTTCCTTTTCATGAGGTCAATAAGGAATCACATGACTCTTACTGCTGCACTGTGGCATATTTACAGACCTTCCTGTGCATGTACTGCATATTGGTATGTATGTATGACCCGTGGTTCTCCAAGTCAGATCCCATGGGAGCTTTTTCTCTCTCACTAGGATGTAATACTATGGTAGACCAGCGATGAGCGGCGGTGAGATGACAAACTGTCTAGCAGTGACTTCATCCAGATTAGGAATAGATTCTCTTTCTACGTCTGGTGAGAAGAGAGAACGTGTCACTTTCTCTGTCCTGATGAATGGAGTAGAGATGACCAAACTGTCCTGATGAATGGAGTAGAGATGACCAAACTGTCCCGATGAATGGAGTAGAGATGACCAAACTGTCCCGATGAATGGAGTAGAGATGACCAAACTGTCCCGATGAATGGAGTAGAGATGACCAAACTGTCCTGATGAATGGAGTAGAGATGACCAAACTGTCCTGATGAATGGAGTAGAGATGACCAAACTGTCCTGATGAATGGAGTAGAGATGACCAAACTGTCCTGATGAATGGAGTAGAGATGACCAAACTGTCCTGATGAATGGAGTAGAGATGACCAGACTGTCCTGATGAATGGAGTAGAGATGACCAAACTGTCCTGATGAATGGAGTAGAGATGACCAAACTGTCCTGATGAATGGAGTAGAGATGACCAAACTGTCCTGATGAATGGAGTAGAGATGACCAAACTGTCCTGATGAATGGAGTAGAGATGACCAAACTGTCCTGATGAATGGAGTAGAGATGACCAAACTGTCCTGATGAATGGAGTAGAGATGACCAGACTGTCCTGATGAATGGAGTAGAGATGACCAAACTGTCCTGATGAATGGAGTAGAGATGACCAAACTGTCCTGATGAATGGAGTAGAGATGACCAAACTGTCCTGATGAATGGAGTAGAGATGACCAAACTGTCCTGATGAATGGAGTAGAGATGACCAAACTGTCCTGATGAATGGAGTAGAGATGACCAAACTGTCCTGATGAATGGAGTAGAGATGACCAAACTGTCCTGATGAATGGAGTAGAGATGACCAAACTGTCCTGATGAATGGAGTAGAGATGACCAAACTGCTACAGTCCTCTGAGCAACGCTCCTCTCCATACTGTACAACCACACCGATGATAATAGACTAGCTATTTATAGAAAAGTCATTCTAGGTCTGATTTCCCCTTTAACTCCCACACACTGTGTGACACATACTATAGTGACACAAAGTCATCTACTATATAGTCTCTAGCACCCGCTAACCCTTCCTATCAGCCCTGAGACTGATGCCCTATACTGTAGTATTGATATGTATGACATCTGTGAGGATAGGGAGGTCCAATATAATGGCCCTGGGTGCATACTGTAGGAGGGTCCTAGTCTAGAGGTCGATGCAGTACATGAACATGGAGGGTTCCTCCCGCAGGTGGTTGGTTGGCGCCTTAATCGGGGAGGATGGGCTCGTGGAAATAACTGGAGCGGAATAGGTGGAACGGTATCAGACACATGGTTTCCATGGTTTCCAGGTGTTTGATGCCATTCCATTGGTTCCGTTCCGGCCATTATTATGAGCCCGTCCTCCCCTCAGCAGCTTCCTGTGGTTCCTTCCCCCCAGACAAATCGACACCATGAGGATGTAATGACCACAGACTATAATATAGATTCACTTCCTGTCTCACTCAACGACTCAATGAGACCAAGTCATCAACGGCTCATAATAACGGCCGGAATGGGGCAAATGGAATGACATCAAACACCTGGAAACCATGGAAACCATGTATTTGATGTACACCGATTCCGCTCCAGTTATTACCACGAGCCCGACCTCCTCAATTAAGCTGCCACCAACCTCCTGTGAGCTAGAATAATGCAATACTGTATGTTCTAAAAACTTGTTATTAAACTGTAGGGTACTTATTATATTTGCAGTATGCAAAAGTATTAACAGCATGAATTAAATATAAAGTATCTATATTGCCACATATCAGACATGTACAGTAGCAATTTACAATTTAGAGTCTTCCAGCTCCTGAAAGATACCGCAGCATTTATGTTGGTAGCAAGCATCACTTTTACTACACGGTATGAGAGAGTAATTGCCCCGAGACTTAGGTTTACAATAATTACATTCAATCAAATTGGACCGGTTGAAGTTAATTCAAGACGTCGCAGCCACTTCGAGAATCCTCGGCGGTTGAGTCACAGCAGTCAAAATCAAGGGCCCGTTAGAGTAGCACCTCCGGTGTTTCTAGATTGTTCCCCAGGCGAGGTGGATTGATGTTTTTTGAGACATCAACCAAATAAGCGGTGCAAAGGTAATTGTGTGTGCAAGAGCAATTCTACGGAGGACATCAAAGACGAAACACAGACTAACAGAGATACATTTCTAAAGGGGAAATGTTGGGTGCAGGATTAGGGTGGGTATAGAGATGGTGTTACAATACATTTTCCTGACAGCCTATTTGTGAGAGGCTCTCATGCAACGCTGCACAGTGGCAGGCAACCCTCTTGTAGTTAGTTCTGCAGAGGGGACAAAAGTGCCACAGGAACCAGAAAGAGAAACAGCGAGAGCAGTGTGGTTAAAAACAGTATTTTAATCACGTTGCACATGCACCGAAAGGTCAACTAATAGGAAAGTGTCTTTATGTTATTACAGCCCTTAACGAGAGGCCAGAAATGTTGACGTGTCCCAATGAAAAGAGATGACAGGAGAGGCTCTTTGACCTACTATTTGGTTTGTATTTCCACAACCGTATGGGTGCTATACTGTACCGTATTCTATCTCTATGGTGCTATACTGTACCGTATTCTATCTCTATGGTGCTATACTGTACCGTATTCTATCTCTATGGTGCTATGC